>NW_027512951.1:163836-185498 GCF_048772815.1 Callospermophilus lateralis
AGAACAAAATTTGGTGAGCCAAGTGGGATTTGTGTACTGATCATTAGCAACAAGTATCATAAGATTGGGTGAAAAAATATTTGCTGGTATTTCGTAAACTCCTTATTTCTTAGAAGTTTGGCAACCCCTCTCAATGAAAGTGCTTTTCCACAGTGTGTGCCTAGGGCTACTTGAAGAGGAACAAACCATAGAGACAAAACTGAGAACTTTTTTATTTTGTCAAGTTTCAAAGAGCTACTACAAACCATGTTGGATTTAGAGTTCCAAATTCATCTATCTATATAGGAGAGAACAGAGGGAAACCTAGAAATCAAAACTGCTACTGTAGACGAACGCTTCAACCTAGAAGAACAAAGTTTGGTGAGCCAAGTGGGATTTGTGTACTGATCATTAGCAAAAAGTATCATGAATATTGGGTGAAAAAATATTTGCTGGTAGTTCGGAAACTCGTTATTTCTTATAAGCTTGGCAACCCCTCTCAATGAAAGTGCTTTTCCACAGTCGGTGCCTAGGGCTACTTGAAGAGGAAACAATCCATAGAGACAAAACTGAGAACTCCTTTATTTTGTCAAGTTTCAAAGAGCTACTACAAACCATGTTGGATTTAGAGTTCCAAATTCATCTATCTATACAGGAGAGAACAGAGGGAAACCTAAATATAAAAACTGCTACTGTAGACGAACTCTTCAACCTAGAAGAACAAAATTTGGTGAGCAAAGTGGGATTTGTGTACTGATCGTTACCACCAAGTATCATTACGTTTGGGTGAAAAAATATTTGCTGGTATTTTGGAACCTCTTTATTTCTTAGAAGCTTGGCAACCAATCTCAATGAAAGTGCTTTCCACAGTCTGTGCCTAGTGCTACTTGAAGAGGAAACAAACCATAGAGACAAAACTGAGAACTCCTTTATTTTGTCAAGTTTCAAAGAGCTACTAAAAACCATGTTGGATTTAGAGTTCCAAATTCATCTATCTAAATAGGAGAGAACACAGGGAAACCTAAATATAAAAACTGCTACTGTAGACGATTGCTTCAAACTAGAAGAACAAAATTTGGTGAGCCAAGTAGGATTTGTGTACTGATCATTACCACCAAGTATCCATCAATATTGGGTGAAGAAATATTTGCTGGTATTTCGGAAACTCATAATTTCTTAGAAGTTTGGCAACCCCTCTCAATGAAAGTGCTTTTCCACAGTCTGTGCCTAGGGCTACTTGAAGAGGAAACAAACCATAGAGACAAACATGAGAACTCCTTTATTTGGTCAAGTTTCAAAGAGCTACTACAATCCATGTTGGATTTAGAGTTCCAAATTCATCTATCTATATATGAGATAACAGAGGGAAACCTAAATATAAAAACTGCTACTGTAGACGAATGTTTCAACCTAGAAGAACAAAATTTGTTGAGCAAAGTGGGATTTGTGTACTGATC
The DNA here is from genome assembly GCF_048772815.1 of Callospermophilus lateralis. Lineage (NCBI taxonomy): Eukaryota > Metazoa > Chordata > Mammalia > Rodentia > Sciuridae > Callospermophilus > Callospermophilus lateralis. The sequence continues at coordinate 165,273 of NW_027512951.1, forward strand.
ATTACCACCAAGTATCATCAAGATTGGGTGAAAAAATATTTGCTGGTATTTCGGAAACTCGTTATTTCTTAGAAGCTTGGCAACCCCTCTCAATGAAAGTGCTATTCCACAGTCGGTGACTAGGGCTACTTAAAGAGGAAACAATCCATAAAGACAAAACTGAGAACTCCTTTATTTTGTCAAGTTTCAAAGTGCTACTACAAACCATGTTGGATTTAGAGTTCCAAATTCATCTATCTATACAGGAGAGAACACAGGGAAACCTAAATATAAAAACTGCTACTGTAGACGAACTCTTCAACCTAGAAGAACAAAATTTGGTGAGCCAAGTGGGATTTGTATACTGATCATTACCACCAAGTATCATTAAGATTGGGTGAAAAAATATCTGCTGGTATTTTGGAACCTCGTTATTTCTTAGAAGCTTGGCAACCCATCTCAATGAAAGTGCTTTCCACAGTCTGTGCCTAGTGCTACTTGAAGTGGAAACAAACCATAGAGACAAAACTGAGAACTCCTTTATTATGTCAAGTTTCAAAGAGCTACTATAAACCATGTTGGATTTAGAGTTCCAAATTCATCAATCTATATAGGAGAGAACAGAGGGAAAACTAAATATAAAAACTGCTATTGTATACGAACGCTTCAACCTAGAAGAACAAAATTTGGTGAGCCAAGTGGGATTTGTGTACTGATCATTACCACCAAGTATCATCAAGATTGGGTGAGAAAATATTTGATGGTATTTCGGAAACTCGTTATTTCTTAGAAGCTTGGCAACCCCTCTCAATGAAAGTGCTTTTCAACAGTGTGTGCCTAGGGCTACTTGAAGAGGAAACAAACCACAGGGACAAAACTGAGAACACCTTTATTTTGTCAAGTATCAAAGAGCTACTACAAATCATGTTGGATTTAGAATTCCAAATTCATCTATCTATATGAGAGAACAGAGGGAAACCTAAATATTAAAACTGCTACTGTAGACGAACGCTTCAACCTAGAAGAACAAAATTTGGTGTGCCAAGTGGGATTTGTGTACTGATCATCAGCAACAAGTATCATCAAGTTTGGGTGAAAAAATATTTGCTGGTATATCGGAAACTCGTTATTTCTTAGAAGCTTGGCAACCCCTCTCAATGAAAGTGCTTTTCCACAGTCTGTGCCTAGGGCTACTTGAAGAGGAAAAAAACCATAGAGACAAAACTGAGAACTTTTTTATTTTGTCAAGTTTCAAAGAGCTACTACAAACTATGTTGGATTTAGAGTTCCAAATTCATCAATCTATACAGGAGAGAACAGAGGGAAACCTAAATATAAAAACTGCTACTGTAGACGAACGCTTCAACCTAGAAGAACAAAATTTGGTGAGCCAAGTGGGATTTGTGTACTGATCATTACCACAATGTATCATCAAGATTGGGTGAAAAAATATTTGCTGGTATTTTGGAAACTCGTTATTTCTTAGAAGATTGGCAACCCATCTCAATGAAAGTGCTTTCCACAGTCTGTGCCTAGTGCTACTTGAAGAGGAAACAAACCATAGAGACAAAACTGAGAACTCCTTTATTTTGTCAAGTTTCAAAGAGCTACTATAAACCATGTTGGATTTAGAGTTCCAAATTCATCAATCTATATAGGAGAGAACAGAGGGAAACCTAAATATAAAAACTGCTGTTGTAGCCGAACGCTTCAACCTAGAAGAACAAAATTTGGTGAGCCAATTGTTATTTGTGTACTGATCATTACCACCAAGTATCATCAAGATTGGGTGAAAAAATATTTGCTGGTGTTTCTAAAACTCGTTATTTCTTAGAAGCTTGGCAACCCCTCTCAATGAAAGTGCTTTTCCACAGTCTGTGCCTAGGGCTACTTGAAGAGGAAAGAAACCATAGGGACAAAACTGAGAACTGCTTTATTTTGTCAAGTTTCAAAGAGCTACTACAAACCATGTTGGATTTAGAATTCCAAATTCATCTATCTATATAGGAGAGAACAGAGGGAAACCTAAATATAAAAACTGCTACTGTAGTCGAACGCTTCAACCTAGAAGAACAAAATTTGGTGAGCCAAGTAGGATTTGTGTACTGATCATTACCACCAAGTATCCATCAATATTGGGTGAAGAAATATTTGCTGGTATTTCGGAAACTCATAATTTCTTAGAAGCTTGGCAACCCCTCTCAATGAAAGTGCTTTTCCACAGTCTGTGCCTAGGGCTACTTGAAGAGGAAACAAACCATAGAGACAAACATGAGAACTCCTTTATTTGGTCAAGTTTCAAAGAGCTACTACAATCCATGTTGGATTTAGAGTTCCAAATTCATCTATCTATATAGGAGAGAACAAGAGAAACCTAAATATAAAAACTGCTACTATAAACGAACGCTTCAACCTAGAAGAACAAAATTTGATGAGCCAAGTGGGATTTGTGTACTGATCATTAGCAACAAGTATCATCAAGATTAAGTGAAAAAATATTTGCTGGTATATCGGAAACTCGTAATTTCTTAGAAGCTTGGATACCCCTCTCAATGAAAGTGCTTTTCCACAGTCGGTGCCTAGGGCTACTTGAAGAGGAAACAAACCGTACAGACAAAACTGAGAACTCCTTTATTTTGTCAAGTTTCAAAGAGCTACTGAAAACCATGTTGGATTTAGAGTTCCAAATTCATCTATCTAAATAGGAGAGAACAGAGGGAAACCTAAATATAAAAACTGCTACTGTAGACGAACGCTTCAACCTAGAAGAACAAAATTTGGTGAGCCAAGTGGGATTTGTGTACTGATCATTAGCAACAAGTATCATCAAGATTGGGTGAAAAAATATTTGCTGTTATTTCCGAAACTCGTTATTTCTTAGAAGCTTGGCAACCCCTCTCAATGAAAGTGCTTTTCCACAGTGTGTGCCTAGGGCTACTTGAAGAGGAAACAAACCATAGAGACAAAACTGAGAACTCCCTTATTTTGTCAAGTTTCAAAGAGCTACTAAAAACCATGTTGGATTTAGAGTTCCAAATTCATCTATCTAATAGGAGAGAACAGAGGGAAACCTAAATATAAAAACTGCTACTGTAGACGAATGCTTCATCCTAGAAGAACAAAATTTGGTGAGCAAAGTGGGATTTGTGTACTGATCATTACCACCAAGTATCATCAAGATTGGGTGAAAAAATATTTGCTGGTATTTCAGAAACTCGTTATTTCTTAGAAACTTGGCAACCCATCTCAATGAAAGTGCTTTCCACAGTCTGTGCCTAGGGCTATTTGAAGAGGAAACAAGCCATAGAGACAAATCTGAGAAAACCTTTATTTTGTCAAATTTCAAAGAGCTACTACAAACCATTTGGATTTAGAGTTCCAAATTCATCTATCTATATAGGAGAGAACAGAGTGAAACCTAAATATAAAAACTACTACTGTAGAAGAACGCTTCAACCTAGAAAAACAAAATTTGGTGAGCCAAGTGGGATTTGTGTACTGATCATTAGCAACAAGTATCATCAAGATTGGGTGAAAAAATATTTGCTTGTATTTCGGAAACTCGTTATTTCTTAGATGCTTGGCAACCCCTCTCAATGAAAGTGTTTTTTCACAGTGTGTGCCTAGGGCTACTTGAAGAGGAAACAATCCATAGAGACAAAACTGAGAACTCTTTTATTTTGTCATGTTTCAAAGAGCTACTACAAATCATGTTGTATTTAGAGTTCCTAATTAATCTATCTATACAGGAGAGAACAGAGGGCAACCTAAATTAAAAACTGCTACTATAGACGAACGCTTCAACATAGGAGAACAAAATTTGGTAAGCCAAGTGGGATTTGTGTACTGATCATTGCCACCAAGTATCATCAAGATTGGGTGAAAAAATATTTGCTGGTATTTCGGAAACTCGTTATTTCTTAGAAGCTTGGCAACCCCTCTCAATGAAAGTGCTTTTCCACAGTCTGTGACTAGGGCTACTTGAAGAGGAAACAAACCGTAGAGACAAAACTGAGAACTCCTTTATTTTGTCAAGGTTCAAAGAGCTACTATAAACCATGTTTTATTTAGAGTTCCAAATTCATCTATCTCTATAGGAGAGAACAGAGGGAAACCTAAATATAGGAACTGCTATTGTATACGAACGCTTCAACCTAGAAGAACAAAATTTGGTGAGCCAAGTGGGATTTGTGTACTGATCATTACCACCAAGTATCATCAAAATTGGGTGAAAAAATATTTGCTTGTATTTCGGAAACTCGTTATTTCCTAGAAGCTTGGCAACCCCTCTCAATGAAAGTGCTTTTTCACAGTGTGTGCCTAGAGCTACTTGAAGAGGAAAGAATCCATAGAGACAAAACTGAGAACTCCTTTATTTTGTCATGTTTCAAAGAGCTACTACAAACCATTTTGTATTTAGAGTTCCTAATTAATCTATCTATACAGGAGAGAACAGAGGGCAACCTAAATATAAAAACTTCTACTGTAGACGAACGCTTCAACCTAGAGGAACAAAATTTGGTGAGCCAAGTGGGATTTGTGTACTGATCATCAGCCACAAGTATCATCAAGATTGGGTGAAAAAATATTTGCTGGTATTTCGGAAACTCGTTATTTCTTAGAAGCCTGGCAACCCCTCTCAACGAAAGTGCTTTTCCACAGTCTGTGCCTAGGGCTACTTGAAGAGGAAACAAACCATAGAGACGAACATGAGAACTCCTTTATTTGGTCAATTTTCAAAGAGCTACTACAATCCATGTTGGATTTAGAGTTCCAAATTTATCTATCTATATAGGAGAGAACAAGAGAAACCTAAATATAAAAAGTGCTACTATAGACGAACGCTTCAACCAAGAAGAACAAAATTTGGTGAGCCAAGTGGGATTTGTGTACTGATCATTAGCAACAAGTATCATCAAGATTGGGTGAAAAAATATTTGCTGGAATATCGGAAACTCGTAATTTCTTAGATGCTTGGATACCCCTCTCAATGAAAGTGCTTTTCCACAGTCGGTGCCTAGGGCTACTTGATGAGGAAACAAACCATAGAGACAAAACTGAGAACTCCTTTATTTTGTCAAGTTTCAAAGAGCTACTATAAACCATGTTGGATTTAGAGTTCCAAATTCATCAATCTATATAGGAGAGAACAGAGGGAAACCTAAATATAAAAACTGCTATTGTATACGAACGCTTCAACCTAGAAGAACAAAATTTGGTGAGCCATGTGGGATTTGTGTACTGATCATTACCACCAAGTTTCATCAAAATTGGGTGAAAAAATATTTGCTGGTATTTTGGAAACTCGTTATTTCTTAGAAGCTTGGCAACCCTTCTCAATGAAAATGCTTTCCACAGTCTGTGCCTAGGGCTACTTGAAGAGGAAACAAACCATAGAGACAAATCTGAGAAAACCTTTATTTTGTCAAGTTTCAAAGTGCTTTTCCACACTCTGTGCCTAGGGCTACTTGAAAAGGAAACAAACCATAGAGACAAAACTGAGAACTCCTTTATTTTGTCAAGTTTCAAAGAGCTACTACAAACCATGTTGGATTTAGAGTTCCAAATTCATCTATCTATATACTATAGAACAGAGGGAAACCTAGATATAAAAACTGCTACTGTGGACGAACGCTTCAACCTAGAAGAACAAAGTTTGGTGAGCCAAGTGGGATTTGTGTACTGATTATTAGCAACAAGTATCATGAATATTGGGTGAAAAAATATTTGCTGGTATTCGGAAACTCGTTATTTCTTAGAAGCTTGGCAACCCCTCTCAATGGAAGTGCTTTTCCACAGTCGGTGCCTCGGGCTAATTGAAGAGGAAACAATCCATAGAGACAAAACTGAGAACTCTTTTATTTTGTCATGTTTCAAAGAGCTACTACAAATCATGTTGTATTTAGAGTTCCTAATTAATATATCTATACAGGAGAGAACAGAGGGCAACCTAAACATAAAAACTGCTACAGTAGACGAACGCTTCAACATAGGAGAACAAAATTTGGTGAGCCAAGTGGGATTTGTGTACTGATCATTGCCACCAAGTATCATCAAGATTGGGTGAAAAAATATTTGCACGTATATCGGAAACTCGTTATTTCTAAGAAGCTTGGCAACCCCTCTCAATGAAAGTGCTTTTCCACAGTCTGTGACTAGGGCTACTTGAAGAGGAAACTAACCATAGAGACAAAACTGAGAACTCCTTTATTTTGTCAAGTTTCAAAGAGCTACTATAAACCATGTTGGATTTAGAGTTCCAAATTCATCAATCTATATAGGAGAGAACAGAGGGAAACGTAAATATAAAAACTGCTATTGTGGACGAACGCTTCAACCTAGAAGAACAAAATTTTGTGAGCCAAGTGGGATTTGTGTACTGATCATTACCACCAAGTATCATCAAGATTGGGTGAAAAAATATTTGCTGGTATTTCGGAAACTCGTTATTTCTTAGAAGCTTGGCAACCCCTCTCAATGAAAGTGCTTTTCCACAGTCTGTGCCTAGGGCTACTTGAAGAGGAAACAAACCATAGAGACAAAACTGAGAACTCCTTTATTTTGTCAAGTTTCAAGGAGCTACTACAATCCCTGTTGGATTTAGAGTTCCAATTTCATTTATCTATATAGGAGAGAACAGAGAGAAACCTAAATATAAAAACTGCTACTGTAGACGAACGCTTCAACCTAGAAGAACAAAATTTCGTGAGCCAAGTGGGATTTGTGTACTGATCATTACCACCAAATATCATCAAGATTGGGTGAAAAAATATTTGCTGGTATTTCGGAAACTCGTAATTTCTTAGAAACTTGGGAACCCCTCTCAATGAAAGTGCTTTTCCACAGTCTGTGCGTAGGGCTAGTTGAAGAGGAAACAAACCATACAGACAAAACTGAGAACTCCTTTTTTGTCAAGTTGCAAAGAGCTACTACAAACCATGTTGGATTTAGAGTTCCAAATTCATCTATCTATATAGGAGAGGACAGAGGGAAACCTAAATATAAAAACTGCTACTGTAGACGAACGCTTCAACCTAGAAGAACAAAATTTGGTGAGCCAAGTGGGATTTGTGTGCTGATCATTACCACCAAGTATCATCAAGATTGGATGAAAAAATATTTGCTGGTATTTCGGAAACTCGTAATTTCTTAGAAGCTTGGCAACCCCTCTCAATGAAAGTGCTTTTCCACAGTCTGTTCCTAGGGCTACTTGAAGAGGAAACAAACCATAGAGACAAAACTGCGAACTCTTTCATTTTATCAAGTTTCAAAGAGCTACTACAAACCATGTTGGATTTAGAGTTCCAAATTCATCTATCTATATATTAGAGAACATAGGGAAACCTAACTATAAAAACTGCTAATGTAGACGAACGCATCAACCTAGAAGGACAAAATTTGGTGAGACAAGTGGGATTTTTATACTGATCATTACAACCAAGTATCATCAAGATTTGGTGAAAAAATATTTGATGGCATTTTGGAAACTCGTTATTTCTTAGAAGCTTGGCAACCCCTCTCAATGAAAGTGCTTTTCCACAGTCTGTGCCTAGGGCTACTTGAAGAGGAAACAAACCATAGAGACAAAACTGAGAACTCCTTTTTTTTCAAGTTTCAAAGAGCTAATACAATCCATGTTGGATTTAGAGTTAAAATTCATCTATCTATATATGAGAAACAGAGGGAAACCTAACTATAAAAACTGCTACTGTAGACGAACGAAACAACCTAGAAGAACAAAATTTGGTGAGACAAGTGGGATTTGTGTACTGATCATTACCACCAAGTATCATCAAGATTGGGTGAAAAAATATTTGCTGGTATTTTGGAAACTCTTAGTTTCTTAGAAGCTTGGCAACCCATCTCAGTGAAAGTGCTTTCCACAGTCTGTGCCTAGGACTACTTGAAGAGGAAACAAACCATAGAGACAAAACTGAGAACTTTTTTATTTTATCAAGTTTCAAAGAGCTACTACAAACCATGTTGGATTTCAGTTCCAAATTCATTCATCTATCTATATAGGAGAGAACAGGGGAAACCTAAATATAAAAACTGCTACTGTAGACGAAAGCTTCAAACTAGAAGAACATAATTTGGTGAGCCAAGTGGGGTTTGTGTACTGATCATTTACCACCAAGTTTCATCAAGATTGGGTGAAAAAATATTTGCTGGTATTTCGAAAACACGTTATTTCTTAGAAGCTTCTGAACCCATCTCAATGAAAGTACATTTCCACAGTCTGTGCCTAGGGCTACTTGAAGAGGAAACAAACCATAGAGACAAAACTGAGAACTCCTTCATTTTGTCAAGTTTCAAAGAGCTACTACAAACCATGTGGGATTTAGAGTTCCAAAATTATCTATCTATATAGGAGAGAACAGAGGGAAACCTAAATATAAAAACTGCTACTGTAGACGAACGCTTCAACCAAGAAGAACAAAATTTGGTGAGCCAAGTGGGATTTGTGTACTGATGATTACCACCAAGTATCATCAAGATTGGGTGAAAATATATTTGCTGGTATTTTGGAAACTCGTTATTTCTTAGAAGCTTGGCAACCCATCTCAATGAAAGTGCTTTCCACAGTCTGTGCTAGGGCTACTTGAAGAGGAAACAAAGCATAGAGACAAAACTGAGAACTCCTTTATTTTGTCAAGTTTCAAAGAGCTACTACAAACCATGTTGGATTTAGAGTTCCAAATTCATCTATCTATATAGGAGAGAACAGAGAGAACCTAAATATAAAAACTGCTACTGTAGACGAACGCTTCAACCTAGAAGAACAAAATTTGGTGAGCCAAGTGGGAATTTTGTACTGATCATTACCACCAAGTATCATCAAGTTTGGGTGAAAAAATATTTGCTGGTATTTCGGAAACTCGTTATTTCTTAGAAGCTTCTCAACCCATCTCAATGAAAGTACTTTTCCACAGTCTGTGCCTAGAGCTACTTGAAGAGGAAACAAACCATAGAGACAAAACTGAGAACTCCTTTATTTTGTGAAGTTTCAAAGAGCTACTATAAACCATGTTGGATTTAAAGTTCCAAATTCATCTATTTATATAGGAGAGAACAGAGGGAAACCTAAATATAAAAACTGCTACAGTAGACGAACGCTTCAACCTAGAAGAACAAAATTTGGTGAGCCAAGTGGGATTTGTGTACTGATCATTACCACCAAGTATCATCAAGATGGGTGAAAAAATATTTGCTGGTATTTCGCAAACTCGTAATTTCTAAGAAGCTTGGCAACCCCTCTCAATGAAAGTGCTTTTTCCACAGTCTGTGCCTAGGGCTACTTGAAGAGGAAACAAAGCATAGAGACAAAACTGAGAACTCCTTTATTTTATCAAGTTTCAAAGAGCTACTACAAACCATGTTGGATTTAGAGTTCCAAATTCATCTATCTATATATGAGAGAACAGAGGGAAACCTAACTATAAAAACTGCTACTGTAGACGAAGCATTAACCTAGAAGAACAAAATTTGGTGAGCCAAGTGGGATTTGTGTACTGATCATTACAACCAAATATCATCAAGATTGGGTGAAAAAATATTTGCTGGTATTTTGGAAACTCGTAATTTCTTAGAAGCTTGGCAACCCATCTCAGTGAAAGTGCTTTCCACAGTCTGTGCCTAGGACTACTTGAAGAGGAAACAAACCATAGAGACAAAACTGAGAACTTTTTTATTATATCAAGTTTCAAAGAGCTACTACAAACCATGTTGGATTTAGAGTTCCAGATTCATCTTTCTATATAGGAGAGAACAGGGGGAAACCTAAATATGAAAACTACTACTGTAGACGAAATCTTCAAACTAGAAGAACAAAATTTAGTGAGCCAAGTGGGATTTGTGTACTGATCATTACCACCAAGTATCATCAAGATTGGGTGAAAAAATATTTGCTGGTATTTCGGAAACTCGTTATTTCTTAGAAGCTTCTCAACCCATCTCAATGAAAGTACTTTTCCACAGTCTGTACCTAGGGCTACTTGAAGAGGAAACAAACCATAGAGACAAACTGAGAACTCCTTTATTTTGTCAAGTTTCAAAGAGCTACTACAATCCCTGTTGATTTAGAGTTCCAAATTCATTTATCTATATAGGAGAGAACAGAGAGAAACCTAAATATAAAAACTGCTACTGTAGACGAACGCTTCAACCTAGAAGAACAAAATTTGGTGAGCAATTGGGATTTGTGTACTGATCATTACCACCAAGTATCATCAAGATTGGGTGAAAAAATATTTGCTGGTATTCGGAAACTCGTAATTTCTTAGAAACTTTTCAACCCCTCTCAATGAAAGTGCTTTTCCACAGTCTGTCGCCTAGGGCTAGTTGAAGAGGAAACAAACCATACAGACAAAACTGAGAACTCCTTTTTCGTCAAGTTGCAAAGAGCTACTACAAACCATGTTGGATTTAGAAGTTCCAAATTCATCTATCTATATAGGAAGAGGACAGAGGGAAACGTAAATATAAAAACTGCTACTGTAGACGAACGGTTCAACCTAGAAGAACAAAATTTGGTGAGCCAAGTGGGATTTGTGTTACTGATCATTAGCAACCAAGTATAATCAAGATTTAATGAAAAATATTTGCTGGTATTTCGGAAACTCGTTATTTCTTAGAAGCTTGGCAACCCTCTCAATGAAAGTGCTTTTCAACAGTCTGTGCTAGGGATTCTTGAAGAGGAAACAAACCATAGAGACATAACTGAGAACTCTTTTATTTTTGTCAAGTTTCAAAGAGCTACTACAAACCATGTTGGATTTAGAGTTCCAAATTCATCTATCTATATACTATAGAACAGAGGGAAAACCTAGATATAAAAACTGCTACTGTAGACGAACGCTTCAACCTAGAAGAACAAAAGTTTGGTGAGCCAAGTGGGATTTGTGTACTGATTATTAGCAACAAGTATCATGAATATTGGGTGAAAAAATATTGCTGGTATTTCGGAAACTCGTTATTTCTTAGAAGCTTGGCAACCCCTCTCAATGAAAGTGCTTTTCCACAGTCGGTGCCTCGGGCTAATTGAAGAGGAAACAATCCATAGAGACAAAACTGAGAACTCTTTTATTTTGTCATGTTTCAAAGAGCTACCAACAAATCATGTTGTATTTAGAGTTCCTAATTAATATATCTATACAGGAGAGAACAGAGGGCAACCTAAATATAAAAACTGCTACTGTAGACGAACGCTTCAACATAGGAGAACAAAATTGGTGAGCCAAGTGGGATTTGTGTACTGCTCATTGCCACCAAGTATCATCAAGATTGGGTGAAAAAAATATTTGCAGGTATATCGGAAACTCGTTATATGTCTTAGAAGCTTGGCAACCCCTCTCAATGAAAGTGCTTTTCCACAGTCTGTGACTAGGGCAACTTGAAGAGGAAACTAACCATAGAGACAAAACTGAGAACTCCTTTATTTTTGTCAAGTTTCAAAGAGCTACTATAAACCATGTTGGATTTAGAGTTCCAAATTCATCAATCTATATAGGAGAGAACAGAGGAAAACGTAAATATAAAAACTGCTATGGTAGACGAACGCTTCACCTAGAAGAACAAAATTTGGTGAGCCAAGTGGGATTTGTGTACTGATATTACCACCAGGTATCATCAAGAATGGGTGAAAAAAATATTTGCTGGTTCGGAACTCGTTATTTCTCAGAAGCTTGGCAACCCCTCTCAATGAAAGTGCATTTCCACAGTCTGTGACTAGGGCTACTTGAAGAGGAAACAAACCATACAGACAAAAACTGAGAACTCCTTTTTCGTCAAGTTGCAAAGAGCTACTACAAACCATGTTGGATTTAGAGTTCCAAAATTCATCTATCTATATAGGAGAGGACAGAGGAAACCTAAATATAAAAAACTGCTACTGTAGACGACGGTTCAACCTAGAAGAACAAATTTGGTGAGCAAGTGGGATTTGTGTACTGATCATTAGCAACAAGTATAATCAAGATTTAGTGAAAAAATATTTGCTGGTATTTCGGAAACTCGTTATTTCTTAGAAGCTTGGCAACCCCTCTCAATGAAAGTGCTTTTCAACAGTCTGTGCCTAGGGCTTCTTGAAGAGGAAACAAACCATACAGACAAAACTGAGAACTCCTTTATATTGTCAAGTTTCAAAGAGCTACTACAAACCATGTTGGATTTAGGGTTCCAAATTCATCTATCAATATATGAGAGAACAGAGTGAAACCTAAATATAAAAACTGCTACTGTAGACGAACGCTTCAACCTAGAAGAACAAAATTTGGTGAGCCAAGTGGGATTTGTGTACTGATCATTACCACCAAGTATCATCAAGATTGGGTGAAAAAATATTTGCTGGTATTTTGGAAACTCGTTATTTCTTAGAAGCTTGGCAACCCCTCTCAATGAAAGTGCTTTTCCACAGTCTGTGCCTAGGGCTACTTGAAGAGGAAACAAACCATACAGACAAAACTGAGAACTCCTTTTTCGTCAAGTTGCAAAGAGCTACTACAAACCATGTTGGATTTAGAGTTCCAAATTCATCTATCTATATAGGAGAGGACAGAGGGAAACGTAAATATAAAAACTGCTACTGTAGACGAACGGTTCAACCTAGAAGAACAAAATTTGGTGAGCCAAGTGGGATTTGTGTACTGATCATTAGCAACAAGTATAATCAAGATTTAGTGAAAAAATATTTGCTGGTATTTCGGAAACTCGTTATTTCTTAGAAGCTTGGCAACCCCTCTCAATGAAAGTGCTTTTCAACAGTCTGTGCCTAGGGATTCTTGAAGAGGAAACAAACCATAGAGACAAAACTGAGAACTCCTTTATTTTGTCAACTTTCAAAGAGCTACTAAAAACCATGTTGGATTTAGAGTTCCAAATTCATCTATCTAAATAGGAGAGAACACAGGGAAACCTAAATATAAAAACTGGTACTGTAGACGATCGCTTCAACCTAGAAGAACAAAATTTGGTGAGCCAAGTAGGATTTGTGTACTTCTCATTACCACCAAGTATCCATCAATATTGGGTGAAGAAATATTTGCTGGTATTTCGGAAACTCATAATTTCTTAGAAGCTTGGCAACCCCTCTCAATGAAAGTGCTTTTCCACAGTCTGTGCCAAGGGCTACTTGAAGAGGAAACAAACCATAGAGACGAACATGAGAACTCCTTTATTTGGTCAATTTTCAAAGAGCTACTACAATCCATGTTGGATTTAGAGTTCCAAATTCATCTATCTATATAGGAGAGAACAAGAGAAACCTAAATATAAAAACTGCTACTATAGACGAACGCTTCGACCTAGAAGAACAAAATTTGGTGAGCCAAGTGGGATTTGTGTACTGATCATTAGCAACAAGTATCATCAAGATTGGGTGAAAAAATATTTGCTGGAATATCGGAAACTCGTAATTTCTTAGATGCTTGGATACCCCTCTCAATGAAAGTGCTTTTCCACAGTCGGTGCCTAGGGCTACTTGATGAGGAAACAAACCATAGAGACAAAACTGAGAACTCCTTTATTTTGTCAAGTTTCAAAGAGCTACTATAAACCATGTTGGATTTAGAGTTCCAAATTCATCAATCTATATAGGAGAGAACAGAGGGAAACCTAAATATAAAAACTGCTATTGTATACGAACGCTTCAACCTAGAAGAACAAAATTTGGTGAGCCATGTGGGATTTTTGTACTGATCATTACCACCACGTTTCATCAAAATTGGGTGAAAAAATATTTGCTGGTATTTTGGAAACTCGTTATTTCTTAGAAGCTTGGCAACCCTTCTCAATGAAAATGCTTTCCACAGTCTGTGCCTAGGGCTACTTGAAGAGGAAACAAACCATAGAGACAAATCTGAGAAAACCTTTATTTTGTCAAGTTTCAAAGTGCTTTTCCACACTCTGTGCCTAGGGCTACTTGAAAAGGAAACAAACCATAGAGACAAAACTGAGAACTCCTTTATTTTGTCAAGTTTCAAAGAGCTACTACAAACCATGTTGGATTTAGAGTTCCAAATTCATCTATCTATATACTATAGAACAGAGGGAAACCTAGATATAAAAACTGCTACTGTAGACGAACGCTTCAACCTAGAAGAACAAAGTTTGGTGAGCCAAGTGGGATTTGTGTACTGATTATTAGCAACAAGTATCATGAATATTGGGTGAAAAAATATTTGCTGGTATTTCGGAAACTCGTTATTTCTTAGAAGCTTGGCAACCCCTCTCAATGAAAGTGCTTTTCCACAGTCGGTGCCTCGGGCTAATTGAAGAGGAAACAATCCATAGAGACAAAACTGAGAACTCTATTATTTTGTCATGTTTCAAAGAGCTACAACAAATCATGTTGTATTTAGAGTTCCTAATTAATATATCTATACAGGAGAGAACAGAGGGCAACCTAAATATAAAAACTGCTACTGTAGACGAACGCTTCAACATAGGAGAACAAAATTTGGTGAGCCAAGTGGGATTTGTGTACTGATCATTGCCACCAAGTATCATCAAGATTGGGTGAAAAAATATTTGCAGGTATATCGGAAACTCGTTATTTCTTAGAAGCTTGGCAACCCCTCTCAATGAAAGTGCTTTTCCACAGTCTGTGCCTAGGGCTACATGTAGAGGAAACAAACCATAGAGACAAAACTGAGAACTCCTTTATTTTGTGAAGTTTCAAAGAGCTACTATAAACCATAATGGATTTAGAGTTCCAAATTCATCAATCTATATAGGAGAGAACAGAGGGAAACGTAAATATAAAAACTGCTATTGTAGACGAACGCTTCAACCTAGAAGAACAAAATTTGGTGAGCCAAGTGGGATTTGTGTACTGATATTACCACCAGGTATCATCAAGAATGGGTGAAAAAATATTTGCTGGTATTTCGGAAACTCGTTATTTCTTAGAAGCTTGGCAACCCCTCTCAATGAAAGTGCATTTCCACAGTCTGTGACTAGGGCTACTTGAAGAGGAAACAAACCATAGAGACAAAACTGAGAACTCCTTTATTTTGTAAAGTTTCAAAGAGCTACTACAAACCGTGTTGGATTTAGAGTTCCAAATTCATCTATCTATATAGGAGAGAACAGAGGGAAACCTAAATATAAAAACTGCTACTGTAGACGAACGCTTCAACCTAGAAGAACAAAATTTGGTGAGCCAAGTGGGATTTGTGTACTGATCATTACCACCAAGTATCATCAAGTTTGGGTGAAAAAATATTTGCTGGTATTTCGGAAACTCGTTATTTCTTAGAAGCTTCTCAACCCATCTCAATGAAATTACTTTTCCACAGTCTGTGCCTAGAGCTAGTTGAAGAGGAAACAAACCATAGAGACAAAACTGAGAACTCCTTTATTTTGTCAAGTTTCAAAGAGCTACTACAAACCATGTTGGATTTAGAGTTCCAAAATCATCTATCTATATAGGAGAGAACAGAGTGAAACCTAAATATAAAAACTGCTACTGTAGACGAACGCTTCAACCTAGAAGAACAAAATTTGGTGAGCCAAGTGGGATTTGTGTACTGATCATTACCACCAAGTATCATCAAGATTGGGTGAAAAAATATTTGCTGGTATTTCGGAAACTCGTTATTTCTTAGAAGCTTGGCAACCCCTCTCAATGAAAGTGCTTTTCCACAGTCTGTGCCTAGGGCTAATTGAAGAGGAAACAAACCATAGAGACAAAACTGAGAACTCCTTTTTTTTCAAGTTTCAAAGAGCTAATACAATCCATGTTGGATTTAGAGTTCCAAATTCATCTATCTATATAGGAGAGAACAGAGAGAAATCTAAATATAAAAACTGCTACTGTAGACGAACGCTTCAAACTAGAAGAACAAAATTTGGTGAGCCAAGTGGGATTTGTGTACTGATCATTACCACCAAGTATCATCAAGATTGGGTGAAAAAATATTTGCTGGTATTTCGGAAACTCGTTATTTCTTAGAAGCTTGGCAACCCCTCTCAATGAAAGTGCTTTTCCACAGTCTGTGCCTAGGGCTAATTGAAGAGGAAACAAACCATAGAGACAAAACTGAGAACTCCTTTTTTTTCAAGTTTCAAAGAGCTAATACAATCCATGTTGGATTTAGAGTTCCAAATTCATCTATCTATATAAGAGAGAACAGAGAGAAATCTAAATATAAAAACTGCTACTGTAGACGAACGCTTCAACCTAGAAGAACAAAATTTGGTGAGCCAAGTGGGATTTGTGTACTGATCATTACCACCAAGTATCATCAAGATTGGGTGAAAAAATATTTGCTGGTATTTCGGAAACTCCTTATTTCTTAGAAACTTGGCAACCCATCTCAATGAAAGTGCTTTTCCACAGGGTGTGCCTAGGGCTACTTGAAGAGGAAACAAACCATAGAGACAAAACTGAGAACTCCTTTATTTTGTGAAGTTTCAAAGAGCTACTATAAACCATATTGGATTTAGAGTTCCAAATTCATCTATTTATATAGGAGAGAACAGAGGGAAACCTAAATATAAAAACTGCTACTGTAGACGAACGCTTCAACCTAGAAGATCAAAATTTCGTGGGCCAAGTGGGATTTGTGTACTGATCATTACCACCAAGTATCATCAAGATTGGGTGAAAAAATATTTGCTGGTATTTCGGAAACTCGTAATTTCTTAGAAACTTGGCAACCCCTCTCAATGAAAGTGCTTTTCCACAGTCTGTGCCTAGGGCTAGTTGAAGAGGAAACAAACCATACAGACAAAACTGAGAACTCCTTTTTCGTCAAGTTGCAAAGAGCTACTAGAAACCATGTTGGATTTAGAGTTCCAAATTCATCTATCTATATAGGAGAGGACAGAGGGAAACCTAAATATAAAAACTGCTACTGTAGACGAACGGTTCAACCTAGAAGAACAAAATTTGGTGAGCCAAGTGGGATTTGTGTACTGATCATTAGCAACAAGTATAATCAAGATTTAGTGAAAAAATATTTGCTGGTATTTCGGAAACTCGTTATTTCTTAGAAGCTTGGCAACCCCTCTCAATGAAAGTGCTTTTCAACAGTCTGTGCCTAGGGCTTCTTGAAGAGGAAACAAACCATACAGACAAAACTGAGAACTCCTTTATATTGTCAAGTTTCAAAGAGCTACTACAAACCATGTTGGATTTAGGGTTCCAAATTCATCTATCAATATATGAGAGAACAGAGTGAAACCTAAATATAAAAACTGCTACTGTAGACGAACGCTTCAACCTAGAAGAACAAAATTTGGTGAGCCAAGTGGGATTTGTGTACTGATCATTACCACCAAGTATCATCAAGATTGGGTGAAAAAATATTTGCTGGTATTTTGGAAACTCGTTATTTCTTAGAAGCTTGGCAACCCCTCTCAATGAAAGTGCTTTTCCACAGTCTGTGCCTAGGGCTAGTTGAAGAGGAAACAAACCATACAGACAAAACTGAGAACTCCTTTTTTTGTCAAGTTTCAAAGAGCTACTACAAACCATGTTGGATTTAGAGTTCCAAATTCATCTATCTATATATTAGAGAAGAGAGGGAAACCTAACTATAAAAACTGCTAATGTAGACGAACGCATCAACCTAGAAGAACAAAATTTGGTGAGACAAGTGGGATTTTTATACTGATCATTACAACCAAGTATCATCAAGATTGGGTGAAAAAATATTTGATGGTATTTTGGAAACTCGTTATTTCTTAGGAGCTTGACAACCCATCTCAGTGAAAGTGCTTTCCAAAGTCTGTGGCTAGGACTACTTGAAGAGGAAACAAACCATAGAGACAAAACTGAGAACTTTTTTATTTTATCAAGTTTCAAAGAGCTACTACAAACCATGTTGGGTTTAGAGTTCCAAATTCATCTATCTATATAAGAGAGAACAGGGGGAAACCTAAATATAAAAACTGCTACTGTAGACGAAAGCTTCAAAGTAGTAGAACATAATTTGGTGAGCCAAGTGGGGTTTGTGTACTGATCATTACCACCAAGTATCATCAAGATTGGGTGAAAAAATATTTGCTGGTATTTCGGAAACACGTTATTTCTTAGAAGCTTCTCAACCCATCTCAATGAAAGTACATTTCCACAGTCTGTGCCTAGGGCTACTTGAAGAGGAAACAAACCATAGAGACAAAACTGAGAACTCCTTCATTTTGTCAAGTTTCAAAGAGCTACTACAAACCATGTTGGATTTAGAGTTCCAAATTCATCTATCTATATATTAGAGAACAGAGGGAAACCTAACTATAAAAACTGCTAATGTAGACGAACGCATCAACCTAGAAGAACAAAATTTGGTGAGACAAGTGCGATTTTTATACTGATCATTACAACCAAGTATCAACAAGATTGGGTGATAAAATATTTGATGGTATTTTGGAAACTCGTTATTTCTTAGAAGCTTGATAACCCATCTCAGTGAAAGTGCTTTCCAAAGTCTGTGGCTAGGACTACTTGAAGAGGAAACAAACCATAGAGACAAAACTGAGAACTTTTTTATTTTATCAAGTTTCAAAGAGCTACTACAAACCATGTTGGGTTTAGAGTTCCAAATTCATCTATCTATATAGGAGAGAACAGCGGGAAACCAAAATATAAAACTGCTACTGTAGACGAAAGCTTCAAACTAGAAGAACAAAATTTGGTGAGCCAAGTGGGATTTGTGTACTTATCATTACCACCATGTATCATCAAGATTGGGTGAAAAAATATTTGCTGGTATTTCGGAAAATCGTTATTTCTTAGAAGCTTCTCAACCCATCTCAATGAGAGTACTTTTCCACAGTCTGTACCTAGGGGTACTTGAAGAGGAAACAAACCATAGAGACAAAACTGAGAACTCTTTCATTTTGTCAAGTTTCAAAGAGCTACTACAAACCATGTTGGATTTAGAGTTCCAAAATCATCTATCTATATAGGAGAGAACAGAGGGAAACCTAAATATAAAAACTGCTACTGTAGATGAACGCTTCAACCTAGAAGAACAAAATTTGGTGAGCCAAGTGGGATTTGTGTACTGATCATTACCACCAAGTATCATCAAGATTGGGTGAAAAAATATTTGCTGGTATTTCGGAAACTCGTTATTTCTTAGAAGCTTGGCAACCCCTCTCAATGAAAGTGCTTTTCCACAGTCTGTGCCTAGGGCTACTTGAAGAGGAAACAAACCATAGAGACAAAACTGAGAACTCCTTTTTTTTTCAAGTTTCAAAGAGCTAATACAATCCATGTTGGATTTAGAGTTCCAAATTCATCTATCTATATAGGAGAGAACAGAGAGAAATCTAAATATAAAAACTGCTACTGTAGACGAACGCTTCAACCTAGAAGACCAAAATTTGGTGAGCCAAGTGGGATTTGTGTACTGATCATTACCACCAAGTATCATCAAGATTGGGTGAAAAAATATTTGCTGGTTTTTCGGAAACTCCTTATTTCTTAGAAACTTGGCAACCCCTCTCAATGAAAGTGCTTTTCCACAGGGTGTGCCTAGGGCTACTTGAAGAGGAAACAAACCATAGAGACAAAACTGAGAACTGCTTTATTTTATCAAGTTTCAAAGAGCTACTACAAACCATGTTGGATTTAGAGTTCCAAATTCATCTATCTATATATGAGAGAACAGAGGGAAACCTAACTATAAAAACTGCTACTGTAGAAGAACGCAACAACCTAGAAGAACAAAATTTGGTGAGACAAGTGGGATTTGTGTACTGATCATTACCACCAAGTATCATCAAGATTGGGTGAAAAAATATTTGCTGGTATTTTGGAAACTCTTAATTTCTTAGAAGCTTGGCAACCCATCTCAGTGAAAGTGCTTTCCACAGTCTGTGCCTAGGACTACTTGAAGAGGAAACAAACCATAGAGACAAAACTGAGAACTTTTTTATTTTATCAAGTTTCAAAGAGCTACTACAAACCATGTTGGATTTAGAGTTCCAAATTCATCTATCTATATAGGAGAGAACAGAGGGAAACCTAAATATAAAAACTGCTACTGTAGACGAACGCTTCAACCTAGAAGAACAAAATTTGGTGAGCCAAGTGGGATTTGTGTACTGATCATTGCCACCAAGTATCATCAAGTTTGGGTGAAAAAATATTTGCTGGTATTTCGGAAACTCGTTATTTCTTAGAAGCTTCTCAACCCATCTCAATGAAAGTACTTTTCCACAGTCTGTGCCTAGAGCTACTTGAAGAGGAAACAAACAATAGAGACAAAACTGAGAACTCCTTTATTTTGTCAAGTTTCA
>NW_027512951.1:185698-314359 GCF_048772815.1 Callospermophilus lateralis
TCTTCATGTAGCCCTAGGCACAGACTGTGGAAAAGCACTTTCTTTGAGAGGGGTTGCCAAGCTTCTAAGAAATAACGAGTTTCCGAAATTCCAGCGAATATTTTTTCGCCCAATCCTGATGATACTTGTTGGTAATGATCAGTACACAAATCCCACTTGGCTCACCAAATTTTGTTCTTCTAGGTTGAAGCGTTCGTCTACAGTAGCAGTTTTTATATTTAGGTTTTCATCTGTTCTCTCCTATATAGATAGATGAATTTGGAACTCTAAATCCAACATGGTTTGTAGTAGCTCTTTGAAACTTGACAAAATAAAGCAGTTCTCTGATTTGTCTCTATGGTTTCTTTCCTCTTCAAGTAGCCCTAGGCACAGACTGTGGAAAAGCACTATCATTGAGAGGGGTTGCCAAGCTTCTAAGAAATAACGAGTTTCCGAAATACCAGCAAATATTTTTTCACCCAATCTTGCTGATACTTGGTGGTAATGATCAGTATACAAATCCCACTTGGCTTACCAAATTTTGTTCTTCTAGGTTGAAGCATTCGTCTACAGTAGCAGTTTTAATATTTAGGTTTCACTCTGTTCTCTCATATATAGATAGATGAATTTGGAAGCTAAATCCAACATGGTTTGTAGTAGCTCTTTGAAACTTGACAAAATAAAGGAGTTCTCAGTTTTGTCTCTATTTTTTGTTTCCTCTTCAAGTAGCCCTAGGAACAGACTGTGGAAAAGCATTTTCATTGAGATTTGTTGCCAAGCTTCTAAGAAATAACGAGTTTCCGAAATACCAGCAAATATTTTTTCACACAATCTTGTTGATACTTGGTGGTAATGATCAGTACACAAATCCCACTTGGCTCACCAAATTTTGTTCTTCTAAGTTGAAGCTTTCGTCTACAGTAGCAGTTTTTATATTTAGGTTTCTCTCTGTTCTCTCCTATATAGATAGATGAATTTGGAACTCTAAATCCAACATGGTTTGTAGTAGCTCTTTGAAACTTGACAAAATAAAGGAGTTCTCAGTTTTGTCTCTATGGTTTGTTTCCTCTTCAAGTAGCCCTAGGCACAGACCTTGGAAAAGCACTTTCATTGAGAGGGGTTGCCAAGCTTCTAAGAAATAACGAGTTTCCGAAATACCAGCAAATATGTTTTCACCCAAATTTGATGATTCTTGGTGGTAATGATCAGTACACAAATCCCACTTGGCTCACGAAATTTTGTTCTTCTAGTTTGAAGCTTTCGTCTACAGTAGCAGTTTTTATATTTAGGTTTCCCTCTGTTCTCTCCTGTATAGATAGATGAATTTGGAACTCTAAATCCAACATGGTTGTAGTAGCTCTTTGAAACTTGACAAAATAAGCAGTTCTCAGAATTGTCTCTATGGTTTGTTTCCTCTTCAAGTAGCCCTAGGCACAGACTGTGGAAAAGCACTTTCATTGAGAGGGGTTGCCAAGCTTCTAAGAAATAACGAGTTTCGAAATACCAGCAAATATTTTTTGACCCAATCTTGATGATACTTGTTGGTAATCATCAGTACACAAATCCCACTTGGCTTACCAAATTTTGTTCTTCTAGGTTGAAGCGTTTGTCTACAGTAGCAGTTTTTATATTTAGGTTTTTTCTATTCTCTCCTATATAGATAGATGAATTTGGAACTCTAAATCCAACATGGTTTGTAGTAGCTCTTTGAAACTTGACAAAATAAAGGAGTTCTCAGTTTTCTCTCTATGGTTTGTTTCCTCTTAAAGTAGCCCTAGGCACACACTGTGGAAAGCACCTTCATTGAGATGGGTTGCCAAGCTTCTAAGAAATAACGAGTTTCCGAAATACAAGCAAATATTTTTTCACCCAATCTTGATGATACTTGGTGGTAATGATCAGTACACAAATCCCACTTGGCTCACCAAACTTTGTTCTTCTAGGTTGTAGCGTTCGTCTACAGTAGCAGTTTTTTATTTAGGTTTCTCTCTGTTCTCTCCTATATAGATAGATGAATTTGAAACTCTAATCCAACATGGTTTGTAGTAGCTCTTTGAAACTTGACAAAATAAAGGAGTTCTCAGATTTGTCTCTATGGTTTGTTTCCTCTTCAAGTAACCATAGGCAAAGACTGTGGAATAGCATTTTCATTGAGAGGGGTTGCCAATCTTCTAAGAAATAACGAGTTTCCGAAATAGCAGCAAATATTTTTTGACCCAATCTTGATGATACTTGGTGGTAATGATCAGTACACAAATCCCACTTGGCTTACCAAATTTTGTTCTTCTAGGTTGAAGCGTTCGTCTACAGTAGCAGTTTTTATATTTAGGTTTTCCTCTGTTCTCTCCTATATAGATAGATGAATTTGGAACTCTAAATCCAACATGGTTTGTAGTAGCTCTTTGAAACTTGACAAAATAAAGCAGTTCTCTGATTTGTCTCTATGGTTTCTTTCCTCTTCAAGTAGCCCTAGGCCTAGACTGTGGAAATGCACTATCATTGAGAGGGGTTGCCAAGCTTCTAAGAAATAACGAGTTTCCGAAATACCAGCAAATATTTTTTCACCCAATCTTGCTGATACTTGGTGGTAATGATCAGTATACAAATCCCACTTGGCTTACCAAATTTTGTTCTTCTAGGTTGAAGCATTCGTCTACAGTAGCAGTTTTAATATTTAGGTTTCACTCTGTTCTCTCATATATAGATAGATGAATTTGGAAGCTAAATCCAACATGGTTTGTAGTAGCTCTTTGAAACTTGACAAAATAAAGGAGTTCTCAGTTTTGTCTCTATTTTTCGTTTCCTCTTCAAGTAGCCCTAGGAACAGACTGTGGAAAAGCATTTTCATTGAGATGGGTTGCCAAGCTTCTAAGAAATAACGAGTTTCCGAAATACCAGCAAATATTTTTTCACACAATCTTGTTGATACTTGGTGGTAATGATCAGTACACAAATCCCACTTGGCTCACCAAATTTTGTTCTTCTAGGTTGAAGCTTTCGTCTACAGTAGCAGTTTTTATATTTAGGTTTCTCTCTGTTCTCTCCTATATAGATAGATGAATTTGGAACTCTAAATCCAACATGGTTTGTAGTAGCTCTTTGAAACTTGACAAAATAAAGGAGTTCTCAGTTTTGTCTCTATGGTTTGTTTCCTCTTCAAGTAGCCCTAGGCACAGACCTTGGAAAAGCACTTTCATTGAGAGGGGTTGCCAAGCTTCTAAGAAATAACGAGTTTCCGAAATACCAGCAAATATGTTTTCACCCAAATTTGATGATTCTTGGTGGTAATGATCAGTACACAAATCCCACTTGGCTCACGAAATTTTGTTCTTCTAGTTTGAAGCTTTCGTCTACAGTAGCAGTTTTTATATTTAGGTTTCCCTCTGTTCTCTCCTGTATAGATAGATGAATTTGGAACTCTAAATCCAACATGGTTTGTAGTAGCTCTTTGAAACTTGACAAAATAAGCAGTTCTCAGATTTGTCTCTATGGTTTGTTTCCTCTTCAAGTAGCCCTAGGCACAGACTGTGGAAAAGCACTTTCATTGAGAGGGGTTGCCAAGCTTCTAAGAAATAACGAGTTTCCGAAATACCAGCAAATATTTTTTGACCCAATCTTGATGATACTTGTTGGTAATCATCAGTACACAAATCCCACTTGGCTTACCAAATTTTGTTCTTCTAGGTTGAAGCGTTTGTCTACAGTAGCAGTTTTTATATTTAGTTTTTTTCTGTTCTCTCCTATATAGATAGATGAATTTGGAACTCTAAATCCAACATGGTTTGTAGTAGCTCTTTGAAACTTGACAAAATAAAGGAGTTCTCAGTTTTCTCTCTATGGTTTGTTTCCTCTTAAAGTAGCCCTAGGCACACACTGTGGAAAGCACCTTCATTGAGATGGGTTGCCAAGCTTCTAAGAAATAACGAGTTTCCGAAATACAAGCAAATATTTTTTCACCCAATCTTGATGATACTTGGTGGTAATGATCAGTACACAAATCCCACTTGGCTCACCAAACTTTGTTCTTCTAGGTTGTAGCGTTCGTCTACAGTAGCAGTTTTTTTATTTAGGTTTCTCTCTGTTCTCTCCTATATAGATAGATGAATTTGGAACTCTAAATCCAACATGGTTTGTAGTAGCTCTTTGAAACTTGACAAAATAAAGGAGTTCTCAGATTTGTCTCTATGGTTTGTTTCCTCTTCAAGTAGCCCTAGGCACAGACTGTGGAATAGCATTTTCATTGAGAGGGGTTGCCAATCTTCTAAGAAATAACGAGTTTCCGAAATAGCAGCAAATATTTTTTGACCCAATCTTGATGATACTTGGTGGTAATGATCAGTACACAAATCCCACTTGGCTTACCAAATTTTGTTCTTCTAGGTTGAAGCGTTCGTCTACAGTAGCAGTTTTTATATTTAGGTTTTCCTCTGTTCTCTCCTATATAGATAGATGAATTTGGAACTCTAAATCCAACATGGTTTGTAGTAGCTCTTTGAAACTTGACAAAATAAAGCAGTTCTCTGATTTGTCTCTATGGTTTCTTTCCTCTTCAAGTAGCCCTAGGCCTAGACTGTGGAAATGCACTATCATTGAGAGGGGTTGCCAAGCTTCTAAGAAATAACGAGTTTCCGAAATACCAGCAAATATTTTTTCACCCAATCTTGCTGATACTTGGTGGTAATGATCAGTATACAAATCCCACTTGGCTTACCAAATTTTGTTCTTCTAGGTTGAAGCATTCGTCTACAGTAGCAGTTTTAATATTTAGGTTTCACTCTGTTCTCTCATATATAGATAGATGAATTTGGAAGCTAAATCCAACATGGTTTGTAGTAGCTCTCTGAAACTTGACAAAATAAAGGAGTTCTCAGTTTTGTCTCTATTTTTTGTTTCCTCTTCAAGTAGCCCTAGGAACAGACTGTGGAAAAGCATTTTCATTGAGATGGGTTGCCAAGCTTCTAAGAAATAACGAGTTTCCGAAATACCAGCAAATATTTTTTCACACAATCTTGTTGATACTTGGTGGTAACGATCAGTACACAAATCCCACTTGGCTCACCAAATTTTGTTCTTCTAGGTTGAAGCGTTCGTCTACAGTAGCAGTTTTTATATTTAGGTTTCTCTCTGTTCTCTCCTATATAAATAGATGAATTTGGAACTCTAAATCCAACATGGTTTGTAGTAGCTCTTTGAAACTTGACAAAATAAAGCAGTTCTCAGTTTTGTCTTTATGGTTTGTTTCCTCTTCAAGTAGCCCTAGGAACAGACATTGGAAAAGCACTTTCATTCAGAGGGGTTGCCAAGCTTCTAAGAAATAACGAGTTTCCGAAATACCAGCAAATATGTTTTCACCCAAATTTGATGATTCTTGGTGGTAATGATCAGTACACAAATCCCACTTGGCTTACCAAATTTTGTTCTTCTAGGTTGAAGCGTTCGTCTACAGTAGCAGTTTTTATATTTAGGTTTTCCTCTGTTCTCTCCTATATAGATAGATGAATTTGGAACTCTAAATCCAACATGGTTTGTAGGAGCTCTTTGAAACTTGACAAAATAAAGGAGTTCTCAGATTTGTCTCTATGGTTTCTTTCCTCTTAAAGTAGCCCTAGGCACAGACTGTGGAAAGCACTTTCATTGAGATGGGTTGCCAAGCTTCTAAGAAATAACGAGTTTCCGAAATACCAGCAAATATTTTTTCACCCAATCTTGATGATACTTTGTGGTAATGATCAGTACACAAATCCCACTTGGCTCACCAAACTTTGTTCTTCTAGGTTGTAGCGTTCGTCTACAGTAGCAGTTTTTATATTTAGGTTTCTCTCTGTTCTCTCCTATATAGATAGAAGAATTTTGAACTCTAAATCCAACATGGTTTGTAGTAGCTCTTTGAAACTTGACAAAATATAGGAGTTCTCAGTTTTGTCGCTATGGTTTGTTTCCTCTTCAAGTAGCCCTAGGCACAGAGCTTGGAAAAGCACTTTCATTGAGAGGGGTTGCCAAGCTTCTAAGAAATAACGAGTTTCCGAAATACAAGGAAATATTTTTTCACCCAAATTTGATGATTCTTGGTGGTAATGATCAGTACACAAATCCCACTTGGCTCACGAAATTTTGTTTTTCTAGTTTGAAGCTTTCGTCTACAGTAGCAGTTTTTATATTTAGGTTTCCCTCTGTTCTCTCCTATATAGATAGATGAATTTGGAACTCTAAATCCAACATGGTTTGTAGTAGCTCTTTGAAACTTGACAAAATAAAGGAGTTCTCAGATTTGTTTCTATGGTTTGTTTCCTCTTCAAGTAGCCCTAGGCACAGACTGTGGAAAAGCACTTTCATTGAGAGGGGTTGCCAAGCTTCTAAGAAATAACGAGTTTCCGAAATAATGGCAAATATTTTATGACCCAATCTTGATGATACTTTGTGGTAATGATCAGTACACAAATCCCACTTGGCTTACCAAATTTTGTTTTTCTAGGTTGAAGCGTTCGTCTACAGTAGCAGTTTTTATATTTAGGTTTCACTCTGTTCTCTCCTATATAGATAGATGAATTTGGAACTCTAAATCCAACATGGTTTGTAGTAGCTCTTTAAAACTTGAGAAAATAAAGGAGTTCTCAGTTTTGTCTCTATGGTTTGTTTCCTCTTCAAGTAGCCCTAGGCACAGACCTTGGAAAAGCACTTTCATTGAGAGGGGTTGCCAAGCTTCTAAGAAATAACGAGTTTCAGAAATACCAGCAAATATGTTTTCACCCAAATTTGATGATTCTTGGTGGTAATGATCAGTACACAAATCCCACTTGGCTCACGAAATTTTGTTCTTCTAGTTTGAAGCTTTCGTCTACAGTAGCAGTTTTTATATTTAGGTTGCCCTCTGTTCTCTCGCATATAGATAGATGAATTTGGAACTCTAAATCCAACATGGTTTGTAGTAGCTCTTTGAAACTTGACAAAATAAAGCAGTTCTCAGATTTGTCTCTATGGTTTGTTTCCTCCTCAAGTAGCCCTAGGCACAGACTGTGGAAAAGCACTTTCATTGAGAGGGGTTGCCAAGCTTCTAAGAAATAACGAGTTTCCGAAATACCAGCAAATATTTTTTGACCCAATCTTGATGATACTTGGTGGTAATGATCAGTACACAAATCCCACTTGGCTCACCAAATTTTGTTCTTCTAGGTTGAAGCGTTCGTCTACAGTAGCAGTTTTTATATTTAGGTTTTCCTCTGTTCTCTCCTATATAGATAGATGAATTTGGAACTCTAAATCCAACATGGTTTGTAGTAGCTCTTTGAAACTTGACAAAATAAAGCAGTTCTCTGATTTGTCTCTATGGTTTCTTTCATCTTCAAGTAGCCCTAGGCCTAGACTGTGGAAAAGCACTATCATTGAGAGGGGTTGCCAAGCTTCTAAGAAATAACGAGTTTCCGAAATACCAGCAAATATGTTTTCACCCAATCTTGATGATACTTGGTGGTAATGATCAGTATACAAATCACACTTGGCTTACCAAATTTTGTTCTTCTAGGTTGAAGCATTCGTCTACAGTAGCAGTTTTAATATTTAGGTTTCACTCTGTTCTCTCATATATAGATAGATGAATTTGGAAGCTAAATCCAACATGGTTTGTAGTAGCTCTTTGAAACTTGACAAAATAAAGGAGTTCTCAGATTTGTCTCTATGGTTTTTTTCCTCTTAAAGTAGCCCTAGGCACAGACTGTGGAAAGCACTTTCATTGAGATGGGTTGCCAAGCTTCTAAGAAATAACGAGTTTCCGAAATACCAGCAAATATTTTTTCACCCAATCTTGATGATACTTTGTGGTAATGATCAGTACACAAATCCCAATTGGCTCACCAAACTTTGTTCTTCTAGGTTGAAGCATTCGACTACAGTAGCAGTTTTTATATTTAGGTTTCCCTCTGTTCTCTCCTATATAGATAGATGAATTTGGAACTCTAAATCCAACATGTTTTGTAGTAGCTCTTTGAAAGTTGACAAAATAAAGGAGTTCTCAGTTTTGTCTCTATGGTTTGTTTCCTCTTCAAGTAGCCCTAGGCACAGACTGTGGAAAAGCACTTTCATTGAGAGGGATTGCCAAGCTTCTAAGAAATTACGAGTTTCCGAAATACCAGCAAATATTTTTTCACCCAATCTTGATGATACTTGGTGCAAATGGTCAGTACACAAATCCCACTTGGCTCACCAAATTTTGTTCTTCTAGGTTGAATCGTTTGTCTACAGTAGCAGTTTTTATATTTAGGTTTCCCTCTGTTCTCTCCTTTATAGATAGATGAATTTGGAACTCTAAATCCAACATGGTTTGTAGTAGCTCTTTGAAACTTGACAAAATAAAGGAGTTCTCAGTTTTGTCTCTATGGTTTGTTTCCTCTTCAAGTAGCCCTAGGCACAGACCTTGGAAAAGCACTTTCATTGAGAGGGGTTGCCAAGCTTCTAAGAAATAACGAGTTTCAGAAATACCAGCAAATATGTTTTCACCCAAATTTGATGATTCTTGGTGGTAATGATCAGTACACAAATCCCACTTGGCTCACGAAATTTTGTTCTTCTAGTTTGAAGCTTTCGTCTACAGTAGCAGTTTTTATATTTAGGTTGCCCTCTGTTCTCTCGCATATAGATAGATGAATTTGGAACTCTAAATCCAACATGGTTTGTAGTAGCTCTTTGAAACTTGACAAAATAAAGCAGTTCTCAGATTTGTCTCTATGGTTTGTTTCCTCCTCAAGTAGCCCTAGGCACAGACTGTGGAAAAGCACTTTCATTGAGAGGGATTGCCAAGCTTCTAAGAAATTACGAGTTTCCGAAATACCAGCAAATATTTTTTCACCCAATCTTGATGATACTTGGTGCAAATGGTCAGTACACAAATCCCACTTGGCTCACCAAATTTTGTTCTTCTAGGTTGAATCGTTCGTCTACAGTAGCAGTTTTTATATTTAGGTTTCCCTCTGTTCTCTCCTTTATAGATAGATGAATTTGGAACTCTAAATCCAACATGGTTTGTAGTAGCTCTTTGAAACTTCACAAAATAAAGGAGTTCTCAGATTTGTCTCTATGGTTTGTTTCCTCTTCAAGTAGCCCTAGGCACAGACTGTGGAAAAGCACTTTCTTTGAGAGTGGTTGCCAAGCTTCTAAGAAATAAAGAGTTTCCGAAATTCCAGCGAATATTTTTTCACCCAATCTTGATGATACTTTTTCCTAGTGATCAGTACACAAATCCCACTTGGCTCACCAAATTTTGTTCTTCTAGGTTGAAGCGTTCGTCTACAGTAGCAGTTTTTATATTTAGGTTTCCCTCTGTTCTCTCCTATATAGAAAGATGAATTTGGAACTCTAAATCCAACATGGTTTGTAGTAGCTCTTTGAAACTTGACAAAATAAAGGAGTTCTCAGTTTTGTCGCTATGGTTTGTTTCCTCTTCAAGTAGCCCCAGGCACAGACTGTGGAAAAGCACTTTCATTGAGAGGGGTTCCCAAGCTTCTAAGAAATAACGAGTTTCCGAAATACCAGCAAATATTTTTTCACACAATCTTGTTGATACTTGGTGGTAATGATCAGTACACAAATCCCACTTGACTCACCAAATTTTGTTCTTCTAGGTTGAAGCGTTCGTCTACAGTATCAGTTTTTATATTTAGGTTTCTCTCTGTTCTCTCCTATATAGATAGATGAATTTGGAACTCTAAATCCAACATGGATTGTAGTAGCTCTTTGAAACTTGACAAAATAAAGGAGTTCTCAGTTTTGTCTCTATGGTTTGTTTCCTCTTCAAGTAGCCCTAGGCACAGACTGTGGAAAAGCACTTTCATTGAGAGGGATTGCCAAGCTTCTAAGAAATTACGAGTTTCCGAAATACCAGCAAATATTTTTTCACCCAATCTTGATGATACTTGGTGCAAATGGTCAGTACACAAATCCCACTTGGCTCACCAAATTTTGTTCTTCTAGGTTGAAGCGTTCGTCTACAGTAGCAGTTTTTATATTTAGGTTTCCCTCTGTTCTCTCCTTTATAGATAGATGAATTTGGAACTCTAAATCCAACATGGTTTGTAGTAGCTCTTTGAAACTTCACAAAATAAAGGAGTTCTCAGATTTGTCTCTATGGTTTGTTTCCTCTTCAAGTAGCCCTAGGCACAGACTGTGGAAAAGCACTTTCTTTGAGAGGGGTTGCCAAGCTTCTAAGAAATAAAGAGTTTCCGAAATTCCAGCGAATATTTTTTCACCCAATCTTGATGATACTTTTTCCTAGTGATCAGTACACAAATCCCACTTGGCTCACCAAATTTTGTTCTTCTAGGTTGAAGCGTTCGTCTACAGTAGCAGTTTTTATATTTAGGTTTCCCTCTGTTTTCTCCTATATAGAAAGATGAATTTGGAACTCTACATCCAACATGGTTTGTAGTAGCTCTTTGAAACTTGACAAAATAAAGGAGTTCTCAGTTTTGTCGCTATGGTTTGTTTCCTCTTCAAGTAGCCCCAGGCACAGACTGTGGAAAAGCACTTTCATTGAGAGGGGTTCCCAAGCTTCTAAGAAATAACGAGTTTCCGAAATACCAGCAAATATTTTTTCACCCAATCTTGATGATACTTGGTGGTAATGATCAGTACACAAATCCCACTTGGCTCACCAAATTTTGTTCTTCTAGGTTGAAGCGTTCGTCTACAGTAGCAGATTTTATATTTAGGTTTCCCTCTGTTCTCTCCTTTATAGATAGATGAATTTGGAACTCTAAATCCAACATGGTTTGTAGTAGCTCTTTGAAACTTGACAAAATAAAGGAGTTCTCAGTTTTGTCTCTATGGTTTGTTTCCTCTTCAAGTAGCCCTAGGCGCAGACTATGGAAAAGCACTTTCATTGAGAGGGGTTGCCAACTTCTAAGAAATAACGAGTTTCCGAAATACCAGCAAATATTTTTTCACCCAATCTTGATGATACTTGGAGCTAACGATCCGTACACATTTCCCACTTTGCTCACCAAATTTTGTTATTCTAGTTGTATTGTTCGTCTACAGTAGCAGTTTTTTATATTTAGGTTACCCTCTGTTATCTCCTGTATAGATAGATGAATATGGAACTCTAAATCCAACATGGTTTGTAGTAGCTCTTTGAAACTTGACAAAATAAAGGAGTTCTCAGTTTTGTCTCTATGGTTTGTTTCCTCTTCAAGTAGCCCTAGGCACAGACTGTGGAAAGCACTTTCATTGAGATGGGTTAACAAGCTTCTAAGAAATAACGAGTTTCCGAAATACCAGCAAATATTTTTTCACACAATCTTGTTGATACTTGGTGGTAATGATCAGTACACAAATCAGACTTGGCTCACCAAATTTTGTTCTTCTAGGTTGAAGCGATCGTCTACAGTAGCAGTTTTTATATTTAGGTTTCTATCTGTTCTCTCCTATATAGATAGATGAATTTGGAACTCTAAATCCAACATGGTTTGTAGTAGCTGTTTGAAACTTGACAAAATAAAGGAGTTCTCAGATTTGTCTCTCTGGTTTGTTTCCTCTTCAAGTAGCCCTAGGCACAGACTGTGGAAAAGCACTTTCATTGAGAGGGGTTGCCAAGCTTCTAAGAAATAACGAGTTTCCGAAATACCAGCAAATATTTTTTCACCCATTCTTGATGATACTTAGTGGTAATGATCAGTACACAAATCCCACTTTTCTCACCAAATTTTGTTCTTCTAGGTTGAAGCGTTCGTGTACAGTAGCAGTTTTTATATTTAGGTTTCACTCTGTTCCATCATATATAGATAGATGAATTTGGAACTCTAAATCCAACATGGCTTGTAGTAGCTCTTTGAAACTTGACAAAATAAAGGAGTTCTCAATTTTGTCTCTATGGTTTGTTTACTCTTCAAGTAGCCCTAGGCCCAGACTGTGGAAAGCACTTTCATTGAGATGGGTTGCCAAGTTTCTAAGAAATAACGAGTTTCCGAAATACCAGCAAATATTTTTTCACACAATCTTGTTGATACTTGGTGGTAATGATCAGTACACAAATCCCACTTGGCTCACCAAATTTTGTTCTTCTAGGTTGAAGCGTTCGTCTACTGTAGCAGTTTTTATATTTAGGTTTCTCTCTCTTCTCTCCTATATAGATAGATGAATTTGGAACTCTAAATCCAAGATGCTTTGTAGTAGCTCCTTGAAACTTGACATAATAAAGGAGTTCTCACTTTTGTCTCTATGGTTTGTTTCCTCTTCAAGTAGCCCTAGGCACAGACTGTGGAAAATCACTTTCATTGAGAGGGGTTGCCAAGCTTCTAAGAAATAACGAGTTTCCGAAATACCAGCAAATATTTTTTCACCAAATCTTGATGATACTTGGTGGTAATGATCAGTACACAAATCCCACTTGGCTCACCAAATTTTGTTCTTCTAGGTTGAAGCATTCGTCTACAATAGCAGTTTTTGTTTTTAGGTTTCCCTCTGTTCTCTCCTATTTAGATAGATGAATTTGGAACTCTAAATCCAACATGGTTTTTAGTAGCTCTTTGAAACTTGACAAAATAAAGGTGTTCTCAGTTTTGTCTCTATGGTTTGTTTCCTCTTCAAGTAGCGCTAGGCACAGACTGTGGAAAAGCACTTTCATTGAGAGGGGTTGCCAAGCTTCTAAGAAATAACGAGTTTATGAAATACCAGCAAATATGTTTTCAGCCAATCTTGATGATACTTCTTGCTGATGATCAGTACACAAATCCCACTTGGCTCACCAAATTCTCTTCTTCTAGGTTGAAGTGTTCGTCTACAGTAGCAGTTTTAAATTTAGGTTTCCCTCTGTTCTTTCGTATATAGATAGATGAATTTGGAACTCTAAATCCAACATGGTTTGTAGTAGCTCTTTGAAACTTGACAAAATAAAGGAGTTCTCAGTTTTGTCTCTATGGTTTGTTTCCTCTTCAAGTAGCCCTAGGCACAGACTGTGGAAAGCACTTTCATTGAGATGGGTTGCCAAGCTTCTAAGAAATAACGAGTTTCCGAAATACCAGCAAATATTTTTTCACCCAATCTTGCTGATACTTGGTGGTAATGATCAGTACACAAATCCCACTTGGCTCACCAAATTCTGTTCTTCTAGGTTGAAGCGTTCGTCTACAGTAGCAGTTTTTATATTTAGGTTTCCCACTGTTCTCTCCTATTTAGATAGATGAATTTGGAACTCTAAATCCAACACGGTTTGTAGTAGCTCTTTGAAACTTGACAAAATAAAGGAGTTCTCAGTTTTGTCTCTATGGATTGTTTCCTCTTCAAGTAGCCCTAGGCACACACTGTGGAAAAGCACTTTCATTGAGAGGGGTTGCCAAGCTTCTAAGAAATAACGAGTTTCCGAAATACCAGCAAATATTTTTTCACCCAATCTGGATGATATATGGTGGTAATGATCAGGACACAAATCCCACTTGGCTCACCAAATTTTGTTCTTCTAGGTTGAAGCATTCGTCTACAATAGCAGTTTTCATATATATAGGTTTCCCTCTGTTCTCTCCTATATAGATATATGAATTTGGAACACTAAATCCAACATGGTTTATAGTAGCTCTTTGAAACTTGACAAAATAAAGCAGTT
The DNA here is from genome assembly GCF_048772815.1 of Callospermophilus lateralis. Classification (NCBI taxonomy): domain Eukaryota; kingdom Metazoa; phylum Chordata; class Mammalia; order Rodentia; family Sciuridae; genus Callospermophilus; species Callospermophilus lateralis. The sequence goes on from NW_027512951.1 coordinate 199,263, forward strand.
CTCAGTTTTGTCTCTATCGTTTGTTTTCTCTTCAAGTAGCGCTAGGCACAGACTGTGGAAAAGCACTTTCATTGAGAGGGGTTGCCAAGCTTCTAAGAAATAACGAGTTTACGAAATACCAGCAAAAATGTTTTCATCCAATCTTGATGATACTTGTTGCTGATGATCAGTACACAAATCCCACTTGGCTCACCAAATTCTGTTCTTCAAGGTTGAAGCGTTCGTCTCAGTAGCAGTTTTTATTTTTAGGTTTCCCTCTGTTCTCTCGTATATGGATAGATGAATTTGGAACTCTAAATCCAACATGGTTTGTAGTAGCACTTTGAAACTTGACAAAATAAAGGAGTTCTCAGTTTTGTCTCTATGGTTTGTTTCCTCTTCAAGTAGCCCTAGGCACAGACTGTGGAAAGCACTTTCATTGAGATGGGTTGCCAAGCTTCTAAGAAATAACGAGTTTCCGAAATACCAGCAAATATTTTTTAACGCAATCTTGACGATACTTGGTGGTAATGATCAGTACTCAAATCCCACTTGGCTCACCAAATTTTGTTCTTCTAGGTTGAAGCGTTCGTCTACAATAGCAGTTTTTATATATAGGTTTCCCTCTGTTCTCTCCTATATAGATAGATGAATTTGGAACACTAAATCCAACATGGTTTATAGTAGCTCTTTGAAACTTGACAAAATAATGGAGTTCTCAGTTTTGTCTCTATGGTTTGTTTTCTCTTCAAGTAGCGCTAGGCACAGACCGTGGAAAAGCACTTTCATTGAGAGGGGTTGCCAAGCTTCTAAGAAATAACGAGTTTACGAAATACCAGCAAATATGTTTTCAGCCAAACTTGATGATACTTGTTGCTGATGATCAGTACACAAATCCCACTTGGCTCACCAAATTCTGTTCTTCAAGGTTGAAGCGTTCGTCTACAGTAGCAGTTTTTATATTTAGGTTTCCCTCTGTTCTCTCGTATATAGATAGATGAATTTGGAACTCTAAATCCAACACGGTTTGTAGTAGCTCTTTGAAACTTGACAAAATAAAGGAGTTCTCACTTTTGTCTCTATGGTTTGTTTTCTCTTCAAGTAGCCATAGGCACAGACTGTGGAAAAGCACTTTCATTGAGAGGGGTTGCCAAGCTTCTAAGAAATTACGAGTTTCCGAAATACCAGCAAATATTTTTTCACCAAATCATGATGATACTTGGTGGTAATGATCAGTACACAAATCCCACTTGGCTCACCAAATTTTGTTCTTCTAGGTTGAAGCATTCGTCTACAATAGCAGTTTTTGTATTTAGGTTTCCCTCTGTTCTCTCCTATTTAGATAGATGAATTTGGAACTCTAAATCCAACATGGTTTTTAGTAGCTCTTTGAAACTTGACAAAATAAAGGTGTTCTCAGTTTTGTCTCTATGGTTTGTTTCCTCTTCAAGTAGCGCTAGGCACAGACTGTTGAAAAGCACTTTCATTGAGAGGGGTTGCCAAGCTTCTAAGAAATAACGAGTTTATGAAATACCAGCAAATATGTTTTCAGCCAGTCTTGATGATACTTCTTGCTGAAGATCAGTACACAAATCCCACTTGGCTCACCAAATTCTGTTCTTCTAGGTTGAAGTGTTCGTCTACAGTAGCAGTTTTAAATTTAGGTTTCCCTCTGTTCTTTCGTATATAGATAGATGAATTTGGAACTCTAAATCCAACATGGTTTCTAGTAGCTCTTTGTAACTTGACAAAATAAAGGAGTTCTCAGTTTTGTCTCTATGGTTTGTTTCCTCTTCAAGTAGCTCTAGGCACACACTGTGGAAAAGCACTTTCATTGAGAGGGGTTGCCAAGCTTCTAAGAAATAACGAGTTTCCGAAATACCAGCAAATATTTTTTCACCCAATCTTGCTGATATATGGTGGTAATGATCAGTACACAAATCCCCCTTGGCTCACCAAATTTTGTTCTTCTAGGTTGAAGCGTTCGTCTACAGTAGCGGTTTTTATATTTAGGTTTCCCTCTGTTCTCTCCTATATAGATAGATGAATTTGGAACTCTAAAACCAACATGGTTTGTAGTAGCTCTTTGAAACTTGACAAAATAAAGGAGTTCTCAGTTTTGTCTCTATGGTTTGTTTCCTCTTCAAGTAGCCCTAGGCACAGACTGTGGAAAGCACTTTCATTGAGATGGGTTGCCAAGCTTCTAAGAAATAACGAGTTTCCGAAATACCAGCAAATATTTTTTCACCCAATCTGGATGATATATGGTGGTAATGATCAGGACACAAATCCCACTTGGCTCACCAAATTTTGTTCTTCTAGGTTGAAGCGTTCGTCTACAGTAGCGGTTTTTATATTTAGGTTTCCCTCTGTTCTCTCCTATATAGATAGATGAATTTGGAACTCTAAATCCAACATGGTTTGTAGTAGCTCTTTGAAACTTGACAAAATAAAGGAGTTCTCAGTTTTGTCTCTATGGTTTGTTTTCTCTTCAAGTAGCGCTAGGCACAGACTGTGGAAAAGCACTTTCATTGAGAGGGGTTGCCAAGCTTCTAAGAAATAACGAGTTTATGAAATACCAGCAAATATGTTTTCAGCCAATCTTGATGATACTTTTTGCTGATGATCAGTACACAAATCCCACTTGGCTCACCAAATTCTGTTCTTCAAGGTTGATGCGTTCGTCTGCAGTAGCAGTTTTTATATTTAGGTTTCCCTCTGTTCTCTCGTATATAGATAGATGAATTTGGAACTCTAAATCCAACATGGTTTGTAGTAGCTCTTTGAAACTTGACAAAATAAAGGAGTTCTCAGTTTTGTCTCTATGGTTTGTTTCCTCTTCAAGTAGCCATAGGCACAGACTGTGGAAAAGCACTTTCATTGAGAGGGGTTGCCAAGCTTCTAAGAAATTACGAGTTTCCGAAATACCAGCAAATATTTTTTCACCCAATCTTGATGATACTTGGGGGTATTGATCAGTACACAAATCCCACTTTGCTCACCAAATTTTGTTCTTCTAGGTTCAAGCATTCGTCTACAGTAGCAATTTTTATATATAGGTTTCATTCTGTTCTTTCCTATTTAGATAGATGAATTTGGAACTCTAAATCCAACATGGTTTTTAGTAGCTCTTTGAAACTTCACAAAATAAAGGAGTTTTCAGTTTTGTCTCTATGGTTTGTTTCCTCTTCAAGTAGCCCTAGGCACAGACTGTCGAAAAGCACTTTCATTGAGAGGGGTTGCCAAACTTCTAAGAAATAACGAGTTTCCGAAATACCAGCAAATATTTTTTCACCCAATCTTGATGGTACTTGGTGGTAATGATCAGTACAGAAATCCCACTTTGCTCACCAAATTTTGTTTTTCTAGGTTGAAGCGTTCGTCTACAGTAGCAGTTTTTATATTTAGGTTTCCCTCTGTTCTCTCCTGTATAGAAGATGAATTTGGAACTCTAAATCCAACATGGTTTGTAGTAGCTCTTTGAATATTGACAAAATAAAGGAGTTCTCAGTTTTGTCTCTATGGATTGTTTCCTCTTCAAGTAGCCCTAGGCACACACTGTAGAAAAGCACTTTCATTGAGAGGGGTTGCCAAGCTTCTAAGAATAACGAGTTTCCGAAATACCAGCAAATATTTTTTCACCCAATCTTGATGATATATGGTGGTAATGATCAGTACACAAATCACACTTGGCTCACCAAATTTTGTTCTTCTAGGTTGAAGCGTTCATCTACAGTAGCGGTTTTTATATTTAGGTTTCCCTCTGTTCTCTCCTATATAGATAGATGAATTTGGAACTCTAAATCCAACATGGTTTGTAGTAGCTCTTTGAAACTTGACAAAATAAAGGAGTTCTCAGTTTTGTCTCTATGGTTTGTTTCCTCTTCAAGTAGCCCTAGGCACAGACTGTGGAAAGCACTTTCATTGAGATGGGTTTCCAAGCTTCTAAGAAATAACGAGTTTCCGAAATACCAGCAAATATTTTTTCACCCAATCTTGATGATACTTGGTGATAATGATTAGTACACAAATCCCACTTGGTTCACCAAATTTTGTTCTTCTAGGTTGAAGCGTTCGTCTACAATAGCAGTTTTTATATATAGGTTTCCCTCTGTTCTCTCCTATATAGATAGATGAATTTGGAACACTAAATCCAACATGATTTATAGTAGCTCTTTGAAACTTGACAAAATAAAGGAGTTCTCAGTTTTGTCTATATGGTTTGTTTTCTCTTCAAGTAGCGCTAGGCACAGACTGTGGAAAAGCACTTTCATTGAGAGGAGTTGCCAAGCTTCTAAGAAATAACGAGTTTATGAAATACCAGCAAATATGTTTTCAGCCAATCTTGATGATACTTGTTGCTGATGATCAGTACACAAATCCCACTTGGCTCACCAAATTCTGTTCTTCAAGTTGATGCATTCGTCTGCAGTAGCAGTTTTTATATTTAGGTTTTCCTCTGTTCTCTCGTATATAGATAGATGAATTTGGAACTCTAAATCCAACATGGTTTGTAGTAGCTCTTTGAAACTTGACAAAATAAAGGAGTTCTCAGTTTTGTCTCTATGGTTTGTTTCCTCTTCAAGTAGCCATAGGCACAGACTGTGGAAAAGCACTTTCATTGAGAGGGGTTGCCAAGCTTCTAAGAAATTACGAGTTTCCGAAATACCAGCAAATATTTTTTCACCCAATCTTGATGATACTGGGGGGTATTGATCAGTACACAAATCCCACTTTGCTCACCAAATTTTGTTCTTCTAGGTTCAAGCATTCGTCTACAGTAGCAATTTTTATATATAGGTTTCATTCTGTTCTTTCCTATTTAGATAGATGAATTTGGAACTCTAAATCCAACATGGTTTTTAGTAGCTCTTTGAAACTTCACAAAATAAAGGAGTTTTCAGTTTTGTCTCTATGGTTTGTTTCCTCTTCAAGTAGCCCTAGGCACAGACTGTCGAAAAGCACTTTCATTGAGAGGGGTTGCCAAACTTCTAAGAAATAACGAGTTTCCGAAATACCAGCAAATATTTTTTCACCCAATCTTGATGGTACTTGGTGGTAATGATCAGTACAGAAATCCCACTTTGCTCACCAAATTTTGTTTTTCTAGGTTGAAGCGTTCGTCTACAGTAGCAGTTTTTATATTTAGGTTTCCCTCTGTTCTCTCCTGTATAGAAGATGAATTTGGAACTCTAAATCCAACATGGTTTGTAGTAGCTCTTTGAATATTGACAAAATAAAGGAGTTCTCAGTTTTGTCTCTATGGTTTGTTTCCTCTTCAAGTAGCCCTAGGCACACACTGTAGAAAAGCACTTTCATTGAGAGGGGTTGCCAAGCTTCTAAGAATAACGAGTTTCGGAAATACCAGCAAATATTTTTTCACCCAATCTTGATGATATATGGTGGTAATGATCAGTACACAAATCACACTTGGCTCACCAAATTTTGTTCTTCTAGGTTGAAGCGTTCATCTACAGTAGCGGTTTTTATATTTAGGTTTCCCTCTGTTCTCTCCTATATAGATAGATGAATTTGGAACTCTAAATCCAACATGGTTTGTAGTAGCTCTTTGAAACTTGACAAAATAAAGGAGTTCTCAGTTTTGTCTCTATGGTTTGTTTCCTCTTCAAGTAGCCCTAGGCACAGACTGTGGAAAGCACTTTCATTGAGATGGGTTTCCAAGCTTCTAAGAAATAACGAGTTTCCGAAATACCAGCAAATATTTTTTCACCCAATCTTGATGATACTTGGTGATAATGATTAGTACACAAATCCCACTTGGTTCACCAAATTTTGTTCTTCTAGGTTGAAGCGTTCGTCTACAATAGCAGTTTTTATATATAGGTTTCCCTCTGTTCTCTCCTATATAGATAGATGAATTTGGAACACTAAATCCAACATGATTTATAGTAGCTCTTTGAAACTTGACAAAATAAAGGAGTTCTCAGTTTTGTCTCTATGGTTTGTTTTCTCTTCAAGTAGCGCTAGGCACAGACTGTGGAAAAGCACTTTCATTGAGAGGGGTTGCCAAGCTTCTAAGAAATAACGAGTTTATGAAATACCAGCAAATATGTTTTCAGCCAATCTTGATGATACTTGTTGCTGATGATCAGTACACAAATCCCACTTGGCTCACCAAATTCTGTTCTTCAAGTTGATGCATTCGTCTGCAGTAGCAGTTTTTATATTTAGGTTTTCCTCTGTTCTCTCGTATATAGATAGATGAATTTGGAACTCTAAATCCAACATGGTTTGTAGTAGCTCTTTGAAACTTGACAAAATAAAGGAGTTCTCAGTTTTGTCTCTATGGTTTGTTTCCTCTTCAAGTAGCCATAGGCACAGACTGTGGAGAAGCACTTTCATTGAGAGGGGTTGCCAAGCTTCTAAGAAATAACGAGTTTCCGAAATACCAGCAAATATTTTTTCACCAATCTTGCTGATACTTGGTGGTAATGATCAGTACACAAATCCCACTTGGTTCACCAAATTCTGTTCTTCTAGGTTGAAGCGTTCGTCTACAGTAGCAGTTTTTATATTTAGTTTTCCCTCTGTTCTCTCATATATAGATAGAAGAATTTGGACTCTAAATCCAACATGGTTTGTAGTAGCTCTTTGAAACTTGACAAAATAATGGTTTTTTCAGTTTTGTCTCTATGGTTTGTTTCCTCTTTAAGAAGCCCTAGGCACACACTGTGGAAAAGCACTTTCATTGAGAGGGGTTGCCATGCTTCTAAGAAATAACGAGTTTCCGAAATACCAGCAAATATTTTTTCACCCAATCTTGATGATACTCGTTGCTAATGATCAGTACACATATCCCACTTGGCTCAACAAATTTTGTTCTTCTAGGTTGAAGCGTTCGTCTACAGTAGCAGTTTTTATATTTAGGTTTCCCACTGTTCTCTCCTATATAGATAGATGAATTTGGAACTCTAAATCCAACACGGTTTGTAGTAGTTCTTTGAAACTTGACAAAATAAAGGAGTTCTCAGTTTTGTCTCTATGGTTTGTTTCCTCTTCAAGTAGCCCTAGGCACAGACTGTGGAAAAGCACTTTCACTGAGCGTGGTTGCCAATTTCTAAGAAATTACAAGTTTCCGAAACACCAGCAAATATTTTTTCACCCAATCTTGATGATACTAGGTGGTAATGATCAGTAAACATATCCCACTTGGGTCACCAAATTTTGTTCTTCTAGGTTGAAGCGTTCGTCTACAGTAGCAGTTTTTATATTTAGGTTTCTCTCTGTTCTCTCCTATATAGATAGATGAATTTGGGACTCAAAATCCAACATGGTTTGTAGTAGCTCTTTGAAACTTGACAAAATAAAGGAGTTCTCAGTTTTGTCTCTATGGTTTGTTTCCTCTTCAAGTAGCCCTAGGCACTGACTGTGGAAAGCACTTTCATTGAGATGGGTTACCAAGCTTCTAAGAAACAACGAGTTTCCAATATACCAGCAAATATTTTTTCACCCAATCTTGATGATACTTGGTGGTAATGATCAGTACACAAATCCCTCCTGGCTCATCATATTTTGTTCTTCTAGGTTGAAGCGTTCGTCTACAATAGCAGTTTTTATGTTTAGGTTTCCCTCTGTTCTCTCCTATATAGATAGATGATTTTGGAACTCTAAATCCAACATCGTTTGTAGTAGCTCTTTGAAACTTGACAAAATAAAGGAGTTCTCAGTTTTGGCTCTATGGTTTGTTTCCTCTTCAGTAGCCCTAGGCACAGACTGTGGAAAAGTACATTCATTGAGAGGGGTTGCCAAGCTTCTAAGAAATAACGAGTTTCCGAAATACCAGCAAATATTTTTTCAAACAAACTTGATGATACTTGGTGGTAATGATCAGTACACAAATCCCACTTGGCTCACCAAATTTTGTTCTTCTAATTTGAAGCTTTCCTCTACAGTAGCAATTTTTATATTTAGGTTTCCCTCTGTTCTCTCCTGTATAGATAGATGAATTTGGAACTCTAAATCCAACATGGTTTGTAGTAGCACTTTGAAACTTGACAAAATAAAGGAGTTCTCAGTTTTGTCTCTATGGTTTGTTTCCTCTTCAAGTAGCCCTAGGCACAGACTGTGGAAAGCACTTTCATTGAGACGGGTTGCCAAGCTTCTAAGAAATAACGAGTTTCCGAAATACCAGCAAATATTTTTTCACCCAATCTTGATGATACTTTGTGGTAATGATCAGTACACTATTCCCACTAGGCTCACCAAATTTTGTTCTTCTAGGTTGAAGCGTTCGTCCACAATAGCACTTTTTATATTTAGGTTTCCCTCTGTTCTTTCCTATATAGATTGATGAATTTGGAACTCTAAATCCAACATGGTTTATAGTAGCTCTTGAAACTTGACAAAATAAAGGAGTTCTCAGTTTTGTCTCTATGTTTGTTTCCTCTTCAAGAAGCCCTAGGCACACACTGTGGAAAAGCACTTTCATTGAGAGGGGTTGCCATGCTTCTAAGAAATACCGAGTTTCCGAAATACCAGCAAATATTTTTTCACCCAATCTTGATGATACTCGTTGCTAATGATCAGTACACAAATCCCACTTGGCTCAACAAATTTTGTTCTTCTAGGTTGAAGCGTTCGTCTACAGTAGCAGTTTTTATATTTAGGTTTCCCTCTGTTCTCTCCTATATAGATAGATGAATTTGGAACTCTAAATCAACACGGTTTGTAGTAGCTCTTTGAATATTGACAAAATAAAGGAGTTCTCAGTTTTGTCTCTATGGATTGTTTCCTCTTCAAGTAGCCCTAGGCACACACTGTAGAAAAGCACTTTCATTGAGAGGGGTTGCCAAGCTTCTAAGAATAACGAGTTTCCGAAATACCAGCAAATATTTTTTCACCCAATCTTGATGATACTTGGTGATAATGATTAGTACACAAATCCCACTTGGTTCACCAAATTTTGTTCTTCTAGGTTGAAGCGTTCGTCTACAATAGCAGTTTTTATATTTAGGTTTCCCTCTGTTCTCTCCTATATAGATAGATGATTTTGGAACTCTAAATCCAACATCGTTTGTAGTAGCTCTTTGAAACTTGACAAAATAAAGGAGTTCTCAGTTTTGGCTCTATGGTTTGTTTCCTCTTCAGTAGCCCTAGGCACAGACTGTGGAAAAGTACATTCATTGAGAGGGGTTGCCAAGCTTCTAAGAAATAACGAGTTTCGGAAATACCAGCAAATATTTTTTCAAACAAACTTGATGATACTTGGTGGTAATGATCAGTACACAAATCCCACTTGGCTCACCAAATTTTGTTCTTCTAATTTGAAGCTTTCCTCTACAGTAGCAGTTTTTATATTTAGGTTTCCCTCTGTTCTCTCCTGTATAGATAGATGAATTTGGAACTCTAAATCCAACATGGTTTGTAGTAGCACTTTGAAACTTGACAAAATAAAGGAGTTCTCAGTTTTGTCTCTATGGTTTGTTTCCTCTTCAAGTAGCCCTAGGCACAGACTGTGGAAAGCACTTTCATTGAGACGGGTTGCCAAGCTTCTAAGAAATAACGAGTTTCCGAAATACCAGCAAATATTTTTTCACCCAATCTTGATGATACTTTGTGGTAATGATCAGTACACTATTCCCACTAGGCTCACCAAATTTTGTTCTTCTAGGTTGAAGCGTTCGTCTACAATAGCACTTTTTATATTTAGGTTTCCCTCTGTTCTTTCCTATATAGATTGATGAATTTGGAACTCTAAATCCAACATGGTTTATAGTAGCTCTTTGAAACTTGACAAAATAAAGGAGTTCTCAGTTTTGTCTCTATGGTTTGTTTCCTCTTCAAGAAGCCCTAGGCACACACTGTGGAAAAGCACTTTCATTGAGAGGGGTTGCCATGCTTCTAAGAAATACCGAGTTTCCGAAATACCAGCAAATATTTTTTCACCCAATCTTGATGATACTCGTTGCTAATGATCAGTACACAAATCCCACTTGGCTCAACAAATTTTGTTCTTCTAGGTTGAAGCGTTCGTCTACAGTAGCAGTTTTTATATTTAGGTTTCCCTCTGTTCTCTCCTATATAGATAGATGAATTTGGAACTCTAAATCCAACACGGTTTGTAGTAGCTCTTTGAATATTGACAAAATAAAGGAGTTCTCAGTTTTGTCTCTATGGATTGTTTCCTCTTCAAGTAGCCCTATCACACACTGTAGAAAAGAACTTTCATTGAGAGGGGTTGCCAAGCTTCTAAGAATAACGAGTTTCCGAAATACCAGCAAATATTTTTTCACCCAATCTTGATGATATATGGTGGTAATGATCAGTACACAAATCACACTTGGCTCACCAAATTTTGTTCTTCTAGGATGAAGCGTTCATCTACAGTAGCGGTTTTTATATTTAGGTTTCCCTCTGTTCTCTCCTATATAGATAGATGAATTTGGAACTCTAAATCCAACATGGTTTGTAGTAGCTCTTTGAAACTTGACAAAATAAAGGAGTTCTCAGTTTTGTCTCTATGGTTTGTTTCCTCTTCAAGTAGCCCTAGGCACAGACTGTGGAAAGCACTTTCATTGAGATGGGTTTCCAAGCTTCTAAGAATAACGAGTTTCCGAAATACCAGCAAATATTTTTTCACCCAATCTTGATGATACTTGGTGATAATGATTAGTACACAAATCGCACTTGGTTCACCAAATTTTGTTCTTCTAGGTTGAAGCGTTCGTCTACAATAGCAGTTTTTATATATAGGTTTCCCTCTGTTCTCTAATATATAGATAGATGAATTTAGAACACTAAATCCAACATGATTTATAGTAGCTCTTTGAAACTTGACAAAATAAAGGAGTTCTCAGTTTTGTCTCTATGGTTTGTTTTCTCTTCAAGTAGCGCTAGGCACAGACTGTGGAAAAGCACTTTCATTGAGAGGGGTTGCCAAGCTTCTAAGAAATAACGAGTTTATGAAATACCAGCAAATATGTTTTCAGCCAATCTTGATGATACTTGTTGCTGATGATCAGTACACAAATCCCACTTGGCTCACCAAATTCTGTTCTTCAAGTTGATGCATTCGTCTGCAGTAGCAGTTTTTATATTTAGGTTTTCCTCTGTTCTCTCGTATATAGATAGATGAATTTGGAACTCTAAATCCAACATGGTTTGTAGTAGCTCTTTGAAACTTGACAAAATAAAGGAGTTCTCAGTTTTGTCTCTATGGTTTGTTTCCTCTTCAAGTAGCCATAGGCACAGACTGTGGAGAAGCACTTTCATTGAGAGGGGTTGCCAAGCTTCTAAGAAATAACGAGTTTCCGAAATACCAGCAAATATTTTTTCACCAATCTTGCTGATACTTGGTGGTAATGATCAGTACACAAATCCCACTTGGTTCACCAAATTCTGTTCTTCTAGGTTGAAGCGTTCGTCTACAGTAGCAGTTTTTATATTTAGTTTTCCCTCTGTTCTCTCCTATATAGATAGAAGAATTTGGACTCTAAATCCAACATGGTTTGTAGTAGCTCTTTGAAACTTGACAAAATAATGGTTTTTTCAGTTTTGTCTCTATGGTTTGTTTCCTCTTTAAGAAGCCCTAGGCACACACTGTGGAAAAGCACTTTCATTGAGAGGGGTTGCCATGCTTCTAAGAAATAACGAGTTTCCGAAATACCAGCAAATATTTTTTCACCCAATCTTGATGATACTCGTTGCTAATGATCAGTACACATATCCCACTTGGCTCAACAAATTTTGTTCTTCTAGGTTGAAGCGTTCGTCTACAGTAGCAGTTTTTATATTTAGGTTTCCCACTGTTCTCTCCTATATAGATAGATGAATTTGGAACTCTAAATCCAACACGGTTTGTAGTAGCTCTTTGAAACTTGACAAAATAAAGGAGTTCTCAGTTTTGTCTCTATGGTTTGTTTCCTCTTCAAGTAGCCCTAGGCACAGACTGTGGAAAAGCACTTTCACTGAGCGTGGTTGCCAATTTCTAAGAAATTACAAGTTTCCGAAACACCAGCAAATATTTTTTCACCCAATCTTGATGATACTAGGTGGTAATGATCAGTAAACATATCCCACTTGGCTCACCAAATTTTGTTCTTCTAGGTTGAAGCGTTCGTCTACAGTAGCAGTTTTTATATTTAGGTTTCTCTCTGTTCTCTCCTATATAGATAGATGAATTTGGGACTCAAAATCCAACATGGTTTGTAGTAGCTCTTTGAAACTTGACAAAATAAAGGAGTTCTCAGTTTTGTCTCTATGGTTTGTTTCCTCTTCAAGTAGCCCTAGGCACAGACTGTGGAAAGCACTTTCATTGAGATGGGTTACCAAGCTTCTAAGAAACAACGAGTTTCCAATATACCAGCAAATATTTTTTCACCCAATCTTGATGATACTTGGTGGTAATGATCAGTACACAAATCCCTCCTGGCTCACCATATTTTGTTCTTCTAGGTTGAAGCGTTCGTCTACAATAGCAGTTTTTATGTTTAGGTTTCCCTCTGTTCTCTCCTATATAGATAGATGATTTTGGAACTCTAAATCCAACATCGTTTGTAGTAGCTCTTTGAAACTTGACAAAATAAAGGAGTTCTCAGTTTTGGCTCTATGGTTTGTTTCCTCTTCAGTAGCCCTAGGCACAGACTGTGGAAAAGTACATTCATTGAGAGGGGTTGCCAAGCTTCTAAGAAATAACGAGTTTCCGAAATACCAGCAAATATTTTTTCAAACAAACTTGATGATACTTGGTGGTAATGATCAGTACACAAATCCCACTTGGCTCACCAAATTTTGTTCTTCTAATTTGAAGCTTTCCTCTACAGTAGCAATTTTTATATTTAGGTTTCCCTCTGTTCTCTCCTGTATAGATAGATGAATTTGGAACTCTAAATCCAACATGGTTTGTAGTAGCACTTTGAAACTTGACAAAATAAAGGAGTTCTCAGTTTTGTCTCTATGGTTTGTTTCCTCTTCAAGTAGCCCTATGCACAGACTGTGGAAAGCACTTTCATTGAGACGGGTTGCCAAGCTTCTAAGAAATAACGAGTTTCCGAAATACCAGCAAATATTTTTTCACCCAATCTTGATGATACTTTGTGGTAATGATCAGTACACTATTCCCACTAGGCTCACCAAATTTTGTTCTTCTAGGTTGAAGCGTTCGTCCACAATAGCACTTTTTATATTTAGGTTTCCCTCTGTTCTTTCCTATATAGATTGATGAATTTGGAACTCTAAATCCAACATGGTTTATAGTAGCTCTTTGAAACTTGACAAAATAAAGGAGTTCTCAGTTTTGTCTCTATGGTTTGTTTCCTCTTCAAGAAGCCCTAGGCACACACTGTGGAAAAGCACTTTCATTGAGAGGGGTTGCCATGCTTCTAAGAAATACCGAGTTTCCGAAATACCAGCAAATATTTTTTCACCCAATCTTGATGATACTCGTTGCTAATGATCAGTACACAAATCCCACTTGGCTCAACAAATTTTGTTCTTCTAGGTTGAAGCGTTCGTCTACAGTAGCAGTTTTTATATTTAGGTTTCCCTCTGTTCTCTCCTATATAGATAGATGAATTTGGAACTCTAAATCCAACACGGTTTGTAGTAGCTCTTTGAATATTGACAAAATAAAGGAGTTCTCAGTTTTGTCTCTATGGATTGTTTCCTCTTCAAGTAGCCCTAGGCACACACTGTAGAAAGGCACTTTCATTGAGAGGGGTTGCCAAGCTTCTAAGAATAACGAGTTTCCGAAATACCAGCAAATATTTTTTCACCCAATCTTGATGATACTTGGTGATAATGATTAGTACACAAATCCCACTTGGTTCACCAAATTTTGTTCTTCTAGGTTGAAGCGTTCGTCTACAATAGCAGTTTTTATATTTAGGTTTCCCTCTGTTCTCTCCTATATAGATAGATGATTTTGGAACTCTAAATCCAACATCGTTTGTAGTAGCTCTTTGAAACTTGACAAAATAAAGGAGTTCTCAGTTTTGGCTCTATGGTTTGTTTCCTCTTCAGTAGCCCTAGGCACAGACTGTGGAAAAGTACATTCATTGAGAGGGGTTGCCAAGCTTCTAAGAAATAACGAGTTTCGGAAATACCAGCAAATATTTTTTCAAACAAACTTGATGATACTTGGTGGTAATGATCAGTACACAAATCCCACTTGGCTCACCAAATTTTGTTCTTCTAATTTGAAGCTTTCCTCTACAGTAGCAATTTTTATATTTAGGTTTCCCTCTGTTCTCTCCTGTATAGATAGATGAATTTGGAACTCTAAATCCAACATGGTTTGTAGTAGCACTTTGAAACTTGACAAAATAAAGGAGTTCTCAGTTTTGTCTCTATGGTTTGTTTCCTCTTCAAGTAGCCCTAGGCACAGACTGTGGAAAGCACTTTCATTGAGACGGGTTGCCAAGCTTCTAAGAAATAACGAGTTTCCGAAATACCAGCAAATATTTTTTCACCCAATCTTGATGATACTTTGTGGTAATGATCAGTACACTATTCCCACTAGGCTCACCAAATTTTGTTCTTCTAGGTTGAAGCGTTCGTCTACAATAGCACTTTTTATATTTAGGTTTCCCTCTGTTCTTTCCTATATAGATTGATGAATTTGGAACTCTAAATCCAACATGGTTTATAGTAGCTCTTTGAAACTTGACAAAATAAAGGAGTTCTCAGTTTTGTCTCTATGGTTTGTTTCCTCTTCAAGAAGCCCTAGGCACACACTGTGGAAAAGCACTTTCATTGAGAGGGGTTGCCATGCTTCTAAGAAATACCGAGTTTCCGAAATACCAGCAAATATTTTTTCACCCAATCTTGATGATACTCGTTGCTAATGATCAGTACACAAATCCCACTTGGCTCAACAAATTTTGTTCTTCTAGGTTGAAGCGTTCGTCTACAGTAGCAGTTTTTATATTTAGGTTTCCCTCTGTTCTCTCCTATATAGATAGATGAATTTGGAACTCTAAATCCAACACGGTTTGTAGTAGCTCTTTGAATATTGACAAAATAAAGGAGTTCTCAGTTTTGTCTCTATGGATTGTTTCCTCTTCAAGTAGCCCTATCACACACTGTAGAAAAGAACTTTCATTGAGAGGGGTTGCCAAGCTTCTAAGAATAACGAGTTTCCGAAATACCAGCAAATATTTTTTCACCCAATCTTGATGATATATGGTGGTAATGATCAGTACACAAATCACACTTGGCTCACCAAATTTTGTTCTTCTAGGTTGAAGCGTTCATCTACAGTAGCGGTTTTTATATTTAGGTTTCCCTCTGTTCTCTCCTATATAGATAGATGAATTTGGAACTCTAAATCCAACATGGTTTGTAGTAGCTCTTTGAAACTTGACAAAATAAAGGAGTTCTCAGTTTTGTCTCTATGGTTTGTTTCCTCTTCAAGTAGCCCTAGGCACAGACTGTGGAAAGCACTTTCATTGAGATGGGTTTCCAAGTTTCTAAGAAATAACGAGTTTCCGAAATACCAGCAAATATTTTTTCACCCAATCTTGATGATACTTGGTGATAATGATTAGTACACAAATCCCACTTGGTTCACCAAATTTTGTTCTTCTAGGTTGAAGCGTTCGTCTACAATAGCAGTTTTTATATATAGGTTTCCCTCTGTTCTCTCCTATATAGATAGATGAATTTAGAACACTAAATCCAACATGATTTATAGTAGCTCTTTGAAACTTGACAAAATAAAGGAGTTCTCAGTTTTGTCTCTATGGTTTGTTTTCTCTTCAAGTAGCGCTAGGCACAGACTGTGGAAAAGCACTTTCATTGAGAGGGGTTGCCAAGCTTCTAAGAAATAACGAGTTTATGAAATACCAGCAAATATGTTTTCAGCCAATCTTGATGATACTTGTTGCTGATGATCAGTACACAAATCCCACTTGGCTCACCAAATTCTGTTCTTCAAGTTGATGCATTCGTCTGCAGTAGCAGTTTTTATATTTAGGTTTTCCTCTGTTCTCTCGTATATAGATAGATGAATTTGGAACTCTAAATCCAACATGGTTTGTAGTAGCTCTTTGAAACTTGACAAAATAAAGGAGTTCTCAGTTTTGTCTCTATGGTTTGTTTCCTCTTCAAGTAGCCATAGGCACAGACTGTGGAGAAGCACTTTCATTGAGAGGGGTTGCCAAGCTTCTAAGAAATAACGAGTTTCCGAAATACCAGCAAATATTTTTTCACCAATCTTGCTGATACTTGGTGGTAATGATCAGTACACAAATCCCACTTGGCTCACCAAATTCTGTTCTTCTAGGTTGAAGCGTTCGTCTACAGTAGCAGTTTTTATATTTAGTTTTCCCTCTGTTCTCTCCTATATAGATAGAAGAATTTGGACTCTAAATCCAACATGGTTTGTAGTAGCTCTTTGAAACTTGACAAAATAATGGTTTTTTCAGTTTTGTCTCTATGGTTTGTTTCCTCTTTAAGAAGCCCTAGGCACACACTGTGGAAAAGCACTTTCATTGAGAGGGGTTGCCATGCTTCTAAGAAATAACGAGTTTCCGAAATACCAGCAAATATTTTTTCACCCAATCTTGATGATACTCGTTGCTAATGATCAGTACACATATCCCACTTGGCTGAACAAATTTTGTTCTTCTAGGTTGAAGCGTTCGTCTACAGTAGCAGTTTTTATATTTAGGTTTCCCACTGTTCTCTCCTATATAGATAGATGAATTTGGAACTCTAAATCCAACACGGTTTGTAGTAGCTCTTTGAAACTTGACAAAATAAAGGAGTTCTCAGTTTTGTCTCTATGGTTTGTTTCCTCTTCAAGTAGCCCTAGGCACAGACTGTAGAAAAGCACTTTCACTGAGCGTGGTTGCCAATTTCTAAGAAATTACAAGTTTCCGAAACACCAGCAAATATTTTTTCACCCAATCTTGATGATACTAGGTGGTAATGATCAGTAAACATATTTCACTTGGCTCACCAAATTTTGTTCTTCTAGGTTGAAGCGTTCGTCTACAGTAACAGTTTTTATATTTAGGTTTCTCTCTGTTCTCTCCTATATAGATAGATGAATTTGGGACTCAAAATCCAACATGGTTTGTAGTAGCTCTTTGAAACTTGACAAAATAAAGGAGTTCTCAGTTTTGTCTCTATGGTTTGTTTCCTCTTCAAGTAGCCCTAGGCACAGACTGTGGAAAGCACTTTCATTGAGATGGGTTACCAAGCTTCTAAGAAACAACGAGTTTCCAATATACCAGCAAATATTTTTTCACCCAATCTTGATGATACTTGGTGGTAATGATCAGTACACAAATCCCTCCTGGCTCACCATATTTTGTTCTTCTAGGTTGAAGCGTTCGTCTACAATAGCAGTTTTTATATTTAGGTTTCCCTCTGTTCTCTCCTATATAGATAGATGATTTTGGAACTCTAAATCCAACATCGTTTGTAGTAGCTCTTTGAAACTTGACAAAATAAAGGAGTTCTCAGTTTTGGCTCTATGGTTTGTTTCCTCTTCAGTAGCCCTAGGCACAGACTGTGGAAAAGTACATTCATTGAGAGGGGTTGCCAAGCTACTAAGAAATAACGAGTTTCCGAAATACCAGCAAATATTTTTTCAAACAAACTTGATGATACTTGGTGGTAATGATCAGTACACAAATCCCACTTGGCTCACCAAATTTTGTTCTTCTAATTTGAAGCTTTCCTCTACAGTAGCAATTTTTATATTTAGGTTTCCCTCTGTTCTCTCCTGTATAGATAGATGAATTTGGAACTCTAAATCCAACATGGTTTGTAGTAGCACTTTGAAACTTGACAAAATAAAGGAGTTCTCAGTTTTGTCTCTATGGTTTGTTTCCTCTTCAAGTAGCCCTAGGCACAGACTGTGGAAAGCACTTTCATTGAGACGGGTTGCCAAGCTTCTAAGAAATAACGAGTTTCCGAAATACCAGCAAATATTTTTTCACCCAATCTTGATGATACTTTGTGGTAATGATCAGTACACTATTCCCACTAGGCTCACCAAATTTTGTTCTTCTAGGTTGAAGCGTTCGTCTACAATAGCACTTTTTATATTTAGGTTTCCCTCTGTTCTTTCCTATATAGATTGATGAATTTGGAACTCTAAATCCAACATGGTTTATAGTAGCTCTTTGAAACTTGACAAAATAAAGGAGTTCTCAGTTTTGTCTCTATGGTTTGTTTCCTCTTCAAGAAGCCATAGGCACACACTGTGGAAAAGCACTTTCATTGAGAGGGGTTGCCATGCTTCTAAGAAATACCGAGTTTCCGAAATACCAGCAAATATTTTTTCACCCAATCTTGATGATACTCGTTGCTAATGATCAGTACACAAATCCCACTTGGCTCAACAAATTTTGTTCTTCTAGGTTGAAGCGTTCGTCTACAGTAGCAGTTTTTATATTTAGGTTTCCCTCTGTTCTCTCCTATATAGATAGATGAATTTGGAACTCTGAATCCAACACGGTTTGTAGTAGCTCTTTGAAACTTGACAAAATAAAGGAGTTCTCAGTTTTGTCTCTATGGTTTGTTTCCTCTTCAAGTAGCCATAGGCACAGACTGTGGAAAAGCACTTTCATTGAGAGGGGTTGCCAAGCTTCTAAGAAATTACGAGTTTCCGAAATACCAGCAAATATTTTTTCACCCAATCTTGATGATACTGGGGGGTATTGATCAGTACACAAATCCCACTTTGCTCACCAAATTTTGTTCTTCTAGGTTCAAGCATTCGTCTACAGTAGCAATTTTTATATATAGGTTTCATTCTGTTCTTTCCTATTTAGATAGATGAATTTGGAACCCTAAATCCAACATGGTTTTTAGTAGCTCTTTGAAACTTCACAAAATAAAAAAGTTCTCAGTTTTGTCTCTATGGTTTGTTTCCTCTTCAAGTAGCCCTAGGCACAGACTGTCGAAAAGCACTTTCATTGAGAGGGGTTGCCAAACTTCTAAGAAATAACGAGTTTCCGAAATACCAGCAAATATTTTTTCACCCAATCTTGATGATACTTGGTGGTAATGATCAGTACAGAAATCCCACTTTGCTCACCAAATTTTGTTCTTCTAGGTTGAAGCGTTCGTCCACAGTAGCAGTTTTTATATTTAGGTTTCCCTCTGTTCTCTCCTGTATAGAAGATGAATTTGGAACTCTAAATCCAACATGGTTTGTAGTAGCTCTTTGAATATTGACAAAATAAAGGAGTTCTCAATTTTGTCTCTATGGTTTGTTTCCTCTTCAAGTAGCGCTAGGCACAGACTGGGGAAAAGCACTTTCATTGAGAGGGGTTGCCAAGCTTCTAAGAAATAACGAGTTTATGAAATACCAACAAATATGTTTTCAGCCAATCTTGATGATACTTCTTGCTGATGATCAGTACACAAATCCCACTTGGCTCACCAAATTCTGTTCTTCTAGGTTGAAGCGTTCGTCTACAGTAGCAGTTTTATATTTAGGTTTCCCTCTGTTCTTTCGTATATATATAGATGAATTTGGAACTCTAAATCCAACATGGTTTCTAGTAGCTCTTTGTAACTTGACAAAATAAAGGAGTTCTCAGTTTTGTCTCTATGGTTTCTTTCCTCTTCAATTAGCCCTAGGCACACACTGTGGAAAAGCACTTTCATTGAGAGGGGTTGCCAAGCTTCTAAGAAATAACGAGTTTCCGAAATACCAGCAAATATTTTTCCACCCAATCTTGATGATAGTTGGTGGTAATGATCGGGACACAAATCCCACTTGGCTTACCAAATTTTCTTCTTCTAGGTTGAAGCGTTCGTCTACAGTAGCAGTTTTTATATTTAGGTTTCCCTCTGTTCTCTCCTATATAGATAGATGAATTTGGAACTCTAAATCCAACATGGTTTGTAGTAGCTCGTTGAAACTTGACAAAATAAAGGAGTTCTCCGTTTTGTCTCTATGGTTTGTTTCCTCTTCAAGTAGCCCTAGGCACAGACTGTGGAAAAGCACTTTCATTGAGAGGTGTTGCCAAGCATCTAAGAAATTACAAATTTCCGTAATACCAGCAAATATTTTTTCACCCAATCTTGATGTTACTTGGTCGTAATGATCAGTACACAAATACCACTTGGCTCACCAAATTCTGTTATTCTAGGTTGAAGCGTTCGTCTATAGTAGCAGTTTTTATATTTAGTTTTTCCTCTGTTCTCTCCTATATAGATAGATGAATTTGGAACTCTAAATCCAACATGGTTTGTAGTAGCTCTTTGAAACTTGACAAAATAAAGGTTTTCTCAGTTTTGTCTCTATGGTTTGTTTCCTCTTCAAGTAGCGCTAGGCACAGACTGTGGAAAAGCACTTTCATTGAGAGGGGTTGCCAGCTTCTAAGAAATAACGAGTTTATGAAATACCAGCAAATATGTTTTCAGCCAATCTTGATGATACTTCTTGCTGATGATCAGTACACAAATCCCACTTGGCTCACCAAATTCTGTTCTTCTAGGTTGAAGCGTTCGTCTACAGTAGCAGTTTTTATATTTAGGTTTCCCACTGTTCTCTCCTATATAGATAGATGAATTTGGAACTCTAAATGCAACATGGTTTGTAGTAGTTCTTTGAAACTTGACAAAATAAAGGAGTTCTCAGTTTTGTCTCTATGGTTTGTTTCCTCTTCAAGTAGCCCTAGACACTGACTGTGGAAAAGCACTTTCACTGAGCGTGGTTGACAATTTCTAAGAAATTACAAGTTTCCGAAACACCAGCAAATATTTTTTCACCCAATCTTGATGATACTAGGTGGTAATGATCAGTAAACATATCCCACTTGGCTCACCAAATTTTGTTCTTCTAGGTTGAAGCGTTCGTCTACAGTAGCAGTTTTTATATTTAGGTTTCTCTCTGTTCTCTCCTATATAGATAGATGAATTTGGGACTCAAAATCCAACATGGTTTGTAGTAGCTCTTTGAAACTTGACAAAATAAAGGAGTTCTCAGTTTTGTCTCTATGGTTTGTTTCCTCTTCAAGTAGCCCTAGGCACAGACTGTGGAAAGCACTTTCATTGAGATGGGTTACCAAGCTTCTAAGAAACAACGAGTTTCCAATATACCAGCAAATATTTTTTCACCCAATCTTGATGATACTTGGTGGTAATGATCAGTACACAAATCCCTCTTGGCTCACCGTATTTTGTTCTTCTAGGTTGAAGCGTTCGTCTACAATAGCAGTTTTTATATTTAGGTTTCCCTCTGTTCTCTCCTATATAGATAGATGAATTTGGAACTCTAAATCCAACATCGTTTGTAGTAGCTCTTTGAAACTTGACAAAATAAAGGAGTTCTCAGTTTTGGCTCTATGGTTTGTTTCCTCTTCAGTAGCCCTAGGCACAGACTGTGGAAAAGTACTTTCATTAAGAGGGGTTGCCAAGCTTCTAAGAAATAACGAGTTTCCGAAATACCAGCAAATATTTTTTCAAACAAACTTGATGATACTTGGTGGTAATGATCAGTACACAAATCCCACTTGGCTTACCAAATTTTGTTCTTCTAATTTGAAGCTTTCCTCTACAGTAGCAATTTTTATATTTAGGTTTCCCTCTGTTCTCTCCTATATAGATAGATGAATTTGGAACTCTAAATCCAACATGGTTTGTAGTAGCACTTTGAAACTTGACAAAATAAAGGAGTTCTCATTTTTGTCTCTATGGTTTGTTCCCTCTTCAAATTGCCATAGGCATAGACTGTGAAAAAGCACTTTCATTGAGAGGGGTTGCCAAGCTTCTAAGAAATAACGAGTTTCCGAAATACCAGCAAATATTTTTTCACCAAATCTTGCTGATACTTGGAGGTAATGATCAGTACTCAAATCCCACTTGGCTCACCAAATTTTGTTCTTCTAGGTTTAAGCATTCGTCTACAGTAGCAATTTTTATATTTAGTTTTCCCTCTGTTCTCTCCTATATAGATTGATGAATTTGGAACTCTAAATCCAACATGGTTTGTAGTAGCTCTTTGAAACTTGACAAAATAATGGTTTTCTCACTTTTGTCTCTATGGTTTGTTTCGTCTTCAAGAAGCCCTAGGCACACACTGTGGAAAAGCACTTTCATTGAGAGGGGTTGCCATGCTTCTAAGAAATACCGAGTTTCCGAAATACCAGCAAATATTTTTTCACCCAATCTTGATGATACTCGTTGCTAATGATCAATACACAAATCCCACTTGGCTCAACAAATTTTGTTCTTCTAGGTTGAAGCGTTCGTCTACAGTAGCAGTTTTTATATTTAGGTTTCACTCTGTTCTCTCCTATATAGATAGATGAATTTGGAACTCTAAATCCAACACGGTTTGTAGTAGCTCTTTGAAACTTGACAAAATAAAGGAGTTCTCAGTTTTGTCTCTATGGTTTGTTTCCTCTTCAAGTAGCCATAGGCACAGACTGTGGAAAAGCACTTTCATTGAGAGGGGTTGCCAAGCTTCTAAGAAATTACGAGTTTCCGAAATACCAGCAAATATTTTTTCACCCAATCTTGATGATACTTGGTGGTAATGGTCAGTACACAAATCCCTCCTGGCTCACCATATTTTGTTCTTCTAGGTTGAAGCGTTCGTCTACAATAGCAGTTTTTATATTTAGGTTTCCCTCTGTTCTCTCCTATATAGATAGATGATTTTGGAACTCTAAATCCAACATCGTTTGTAGTAGCTCTTTGAAACTTGACAAAATAAAGGAGTTCTCAGTTTTGGCTCTATGGTTTGTTTCCTCTTCAGTAGCCCTAGGCACAGACTGTGGAAAAGTACATTCATTGAGAGGGGTTGCCAAGCTACTAAGAAATAACGAGTTTCCGAAATACCAGCAAATATTTTTTCAAACAAACTTGATGATACTTGGTGGTAATGATCAGTACACAAATCCCACTTGGCTCACCAAATTTTGTTCTTCTAATTTGAAGCTTTCCTCTACAGTAGCAATTTTTATATTTAGGTTTCCCTCTGTTCTCTCCTGTATAGATAGATGAATTTGGAACTCTAAATCCAACATGGTTTGTAGTAGCACTTTGAAACTTGACAAAATAAAGGAGTTCTCAGTTTTGTCTCTATGGTTTGTTTCCTCTTCAAGTAGCCCTAGGCACAGACTGTGGAAAGCACTTTCATTGAGACGGGTTGCCAAGCTTCTAAGAAATAACGAGTTTCCGAAATACCAGCAAATATTTTTTCACCCAATCTTGATGATACTTTGTGGTAATGATCAGTACACTATTCCCACTAGGCTCACCAAATTTTGTTCTTCTAGGTTGAAGCGTTCGTCTACAATAGCACTTTTTATATTTAGGTTTCCCTCTGTTCTGTCCTATATAGATTGATGAATTTGGAACTCTAAATCCAACATGGTTTATAGTAGCTCTTTGAAACTTGACAAAATAAAGGAGTTCTCAGTTTTGTCTCTATGGTTTGTTTCCTCTTCAAGAAGCCCTAGGCACACACTGTGGAAAAGCACTTTCATTGAGAGGGGTTGCCATGCTTCTAAGAAATACCGAGTTTCCGAAATACCAGCAAATATTTTTTCACCCAATCTTGATGATACTCGTTGCTAATGATCAGTACACAAATCCCACTTGGCTCAACAAATTTTGTTCTTCTAGGTTGAAGCGTTCGTCTACAGTAGCAGTTTTTATATTTAGGTTTCCCTCTGTTCTCTCCTATATAGATAGATGAATTTGGAACTCTGAATCCAACACGGTTTGTAGTAGCTCTTTGAAACTTGACAAAATAAAGGAGTTCTCAGTTTTGTCTCTATGGTTTGTTTCCTCTTCAAGTAGCCATAGGCACAGACTGTGGAAAAGCACTTTCATTGAGAGGGGTTGCCAAGCTTCTAAGAAATTACGAGTTTCCGAAATACCAGCAAATATTTTTTCACCCAATCTTGATGATACTTGGTGGTATTGATCAGTACACAAATCCCACTTTGCTCACCAAATTTTGTTCTTCTAGGTTCAAGCATTCGTCTACAGTAGCAATTTTTATATATAGGTTTCATTCTGTTCTTTCCTATTTAGATAGATGAATTTGGAACTCTAAATCCAACATGGTTTTTAGTAGCTCTTTGAAACTTCACAAAATAAAAAAGTTCTCAGTTTTGTCTCTATGGTTTGTTTCCTCTTCAAGTAGCCCTAGGCACAGACTGTCGAAAAGCACTTTCATTGAGAGGGGTTGCCAAACTTCTAAGAAATAACGAGTTTCCGAAATACCAGCAAATATTTTTTCACCCAATCTTGATGATACTTGGTGGTAATGATCAGTACAGAAATCCCACTTTGCTCACCAAATTTTGTTCTTCTAGGTTGAAGCGTTCGTCCACAGTAGCAGTTTTTATATTTAGGTTTCCCTCTGTTCTCTCCTGTATAGAAGATGAATTTGGAACTCTAAATCCAACATGGTTTGTAGTAGCTCTTTGAATATTGACAAAATAAAGGAGTTCTCAATTTTGTCTCTATGGTTTGTTTCCTCTTCAAGTAGCGCTAGGCACAGACTGGGGAAAAGCACTTTCATTGAGAGGGGTTGCCAAGCTTCTAAGAAATAACGAGTTTATGAAATACCAACAAATATGTTTTCAGCCAATCTTGATGATACTTCTTGCTGATGATCAGTACACAAATCCCACTTGGCTCACCAAATTCTGTTCTTCTAGGTTGAAGCGTTCGTCTACAGTAGCAGTTTTATATTTAGGTTTCCCTCTGTTCTTTCGTATATATATAGATGAATTTGGAACTCTAAATCCAACATGGTTTCTAGTAGCTCTTTGTAACTTGACAAAATAAAGGAGTTCTCAGTTTTGTCTCTATGGTTTCTTTCCTCTTCAATTAGCCCTAGGCACACACTGTGGAAAAGCACTTTCATTGAGAGGGGTTGCCAAGCTTCTAAGAAATAACGAGTTTCCGAAATACCAGCAAATATTTTTCCACCCAATCTTGATGATAGTTGGTGGTAATGATCGGGACACAAATCCCACTTGGCTTACCAAATTTTCTTCTTCTAGGTTGAAGCGTTCGTCTACAGTAGCAGTTTTTATATGTAGGTTTCCCTCTGTTCTCTCCTATATAGATAGATGAATTTGGAACTCTAAATCCAACATGGTTTGTAGTAGCTCGTTGAAACTTGACAAAATAAAGGAGTTCTCCGTTTTGTCTCTATGGTTTGTTTCCTCTTCAAGTAGCCCTAGGCACAGACTGTGGAAAAGCACTTTCATTGAGAGGTGTTGCCAAGCATCTAAGAAATTACAAATTTCCGTAATACCAGCAAATATTTTTTCACCCAATCTTGATGTTACTTGGTCGTAATGATCAGTACACAAATACCACTTGGCTCACCAAATTCTGTTATTCTAGGTTGAAGCGTTCGTCTATAGTAGCAGTTTTTATATTTAGTTTTTCCTCTGTTCTCTCCTATATAGATAGATGAATTTGGAACTCTAAATCCAACATGGTTTGTAGTAGCTCTTTGAAACTTGACAAAATAAAGGTTTTCTCAGTTTTGTCTCTATGGTTTGTTTCCTCTTCAAGTAGCGCTAGGCACAGACTGTGGAAAAGCACTTTCATTGAGAGGGGTTGCCAAGCTTCTAAGAAATAACGAGTTTATGAAATACCAGCAAATATGTTTTCAGCCAATCTTGATGATACTTCTTGCTGATGATCAGTACACAAATCCCACTTGGCTCACCAAATTCTGTTCTTCTAGGTTGAAGCGTTCGTCTACAGTAGCAGTTTTTATATTTAGGTTTCCCACTGTTCTCTCCTATATAGATAGATGAATTTGGAACTCTAAATGCAACATGGTTTGTAGTAGTTCTTTGAAACTTGACAAAATAAAGGAGTTCTCAGTTTTGTCTCTATGGTTTGTTTCCTCTTCAAGTAGCCCTAGACACTGACTGTGGAAAAGCACTTTCACTGAGCGTGGTTGACAATTTCTAAGAAATTACAAGTTTCCGAAACACCAGCAAATATTTTTTCACCCAATCTTGATGATACTAGGTGGTAATGATCAGTAAACATATCCCACTTGGCTCACCAAATTTTGTTCTTCTAGGTTGAAGCGTTCGTCTACAGTAGCAGTTTTTATATTTAGGTTTCTCTCTGTTCTCTCCTATATAGATAGATGAATTTGGGACTCAAAATCCAACATGGTTTGTAGTAGCTCTTTGAAACTTGACAAAATAAAGGAGTTCTCAGTTTTGTCTCTATGGTTTGTTTCCTCTTCAAGTAGCCCTAGGCACAGACTGTGGAAAGCACTTTCATTGAGATGGGTTACCAAGCTTCTAAGAAACAACGAGTTTCCAATATACCAGCAAATATTTTTTCACCCAATCTTGATGATACTTGGTGGTAATGATCAGTACACAAATCCCTCTTGGCTCACCGTATTTTGTTCTTCTAGGTTGAAGCGTTCGTCTACAATAGCAGTTTTTATATTTAGGTTTCCCTCTGTTCTCTCCTATATAGATAGATGAATTTGGAACTCTAAATCCAACATCGTTTGTAGTAGCTCTTTGAAACTTGACAAAATAAAGGAGTTCTCAGTTTTGGCTCTATGGTTTGTTTCCTCTTCAGTAGCCCTAGGCACAGACTGTGGAAAAGTACTTTCATTAAGAGGGGTTGCCAAGCTTCTAAGAAATAACGAGTTTCCGAAATACCAGCAAATATTTTTTCAAACAAACTTGATGATACTTGGTGGTAATGATCAGTACACAAATCACACTTGGCTTACCAAATTTTGTTCTTCTAATTTGAAGCTTTCCTCTACAGTAGCAATTTTTATATTTAGGTTTCCCTCTGTTCTCTCCTATATAGATAGATGAATTTGGAACTCTAAATCCAACATGGTTTGTAGTAGCACTTTGAAACTTGACAAAATAAAGGAGTTCTCAGTTTTGTCTCTATGGTTTGTTCCCTCTTCAAATTGCCATAGGCATAGACTGTGAAAAAGCACTTTCATTGAGAGGGGTTGCCAAGCTTCTAAGAAATAACGAGTTTCCGAAATACCAGCAAATATTTTTTCACCAAATCTTGCTGATACTTGGAGGTAATGATCAGTACTCAAATCCCACTTGGCTCACCAAATTTTGTTCTTCTAGGTTTAAGCATTCGTCTACAGTAGCAATTTTTATATTTAGTTTTCCCTCTGTTCTCTCCTATATAGATTGATGAATTTGGAACTCTAAATCCAACATGGTTTGTAGTAGCTCTTTGAAACTTGACAAAATAATGGTTTTCTCACTTTTGTCTCTATGGTTTGTTTCGTCTTCAAGAAGCCCTAGGCACACACTGTGGAAAAGCACTTTCATTGAGAGGGGTTGCCATGCTTCTAAGAAATACCGAGTTTCCGAAATACCAGCAAATATTTTTTCACCCAATCTTGATGATACTCGTTGCTAATGATCAGTACACAAATCCCACTTGGCTCAACAAATTTTGTTCTTCTAGGTTGAAGCGTTCGTCTACAGTAGCAGTTTTTATATTTAGGTTTCCCTCTGTTCTCTCCTATATAGATAGATGAATTTGGAACTCTGAATCCAACACGGTTTGTAGTAGCTCTTTGAAACTTGACAAAATAAAGGAGTTCTCAGTTTTGTCTCTATGGTTTGTTTCCTCTTCAAGTAGCCATAGGCACAGACTGTGGAAAAGCACTTTCATTGAGAGGGGTTGCCAAGCTTCTAAGAAATTACGAGTTTCCGAAATACCAGCAAATATTTTTTCACCCAATCTTGATGATACTTGGTGGTATTGATCAGTACACAAATCCCACTTTGCTCACCAAATTTTGTTCTTCTAGGTTCAAGCATTCGTCTACAGTAGCAATTTTTATATATAGGTTTCATTCTGTTCTTTCCTATTTAGATAGATGAATTTGGAACTCTAAATCCAACATGGTTTTTAGTAGCTCTTTGAAACTTCACAAAATAAAAAAGTTCTCAGTTTTGTCTCTATGGTTTGTTTCCTCTTCAAGTAGCCCTAGGCACAGACTGTCGAAAAGCACTTTCATTGAGAGGGGTTGCCAAACTTCTAAGAAATAACGAGTTTCCGAAATACCAGCAAATATTTTTTCACCCAATCTTGATGATACTTGGTGGTAATGATCAGTACAGAAATCCCACTTTGCTCACCAAATTTTGTTCTTCTAGGTTGAAGCGTTCGTCCACAGTAGCAGTTTTTATATTTAGGTTTCCCTCTGTTCTCTCCTGTATAGAAGATGAATTTGGAACTCTAAATCCAACATGGTTTGTAGTAGCTCTTTGAATATTGACAAAATAAAGGAGTTCTCAATTTTGTCTCTATGGTTTGTTTCCTCTTCAAGTAGCGCTAGGCACAGACTGGGGAAAAGCACTTTCATTGAGAGGGGTTGCCAAGCTTCTAAGAAATAACGAGTTTATGAAATACCAACAAATATGTTTTCAGCCAATCTTGATGATACTTCTTGCTGATGATCAGTACACAAATCCCACTTGGCTCACCAAATTCTGTTCTTCTAGGTTGAAGCGTTCGTCTACAGTAGCAGTTTTATATTTAGGTTTCCCTCTGTTCTTTCGTATATATATAGATGAATTTGGAACTCTAAATCCAACATGGTTTCTAGTAGCTCTTTGTAACTTGACAAAATAAAGGAGTTCTCAGTTTTGTCTCTATGGTTTCTTTCCTCTTCAATTAGCCCTAGGCACACACTGTGGAAAAGCACTTTCATTGAGAGGGGTTGCCAAGCTTCTAAGAAATAACGAGTTTCCGAAATACCAGCAAATATTTTTCCACCCAATCTTGATGATAGTTGGTGGTAATGATCGGGACACAAATCCCACTTGGCTTACCAAATTTTCTTCTTCTAGGTTGAAGCGTTCGTCTACAGTAGCAGTTTTTATATGTAGGTTTCCCTCTGTTCTCTCCTATATAGATAGATGAATTTGGAACTCTAAATCCAACATGGTTTGTAGTAGCTCGTTGAAACTTGACAAAATAAAGGAGTTCTCCGTTTTGTCTCTATGGTTTGTTTCCTCTTCAAGTAGCCCTAGGCACAGACTGTGGAAAAGCACTTTCATTGAGAGGTGTTGCCAAGCATCTAAGAAATTACAAATTTCCGTAATACCAGCAAATATTTTTTCACCCAATCTTGATGTTACTTGGTCGTAATGATCAGTACACAAATACCACTTGGCTCACCAAATTCTGTTATTCTAGGTTGAAGCGTTCGTCTATAGTAGCAGTTTTTATATTTAGTTTTTCCTCTGTTCTCTCCTATATAGATAGATGAATTTGGAACTCTAAATCCAACATGGTTTGTAGTAGCTCTTTGAAACTTGACAAAATAAAGGTTTTCTCAGTTTTGTCTCTATGGTTTGTTTCCTCTTCAAGTAGCGCTAGGCACAGACTGTGGAAAAGCACTTTCATTGAGAGGGGTTGCCAAGCTTCTAAGAAATAACGAGTTTATGAAATACCAGCAAATATGTTTTCAGCCAATCTTGATGATACTTCTTGCTGATGATCAGTACACAAATCCCACTTGGCTCACCAAATTCTGTTCTTCTAGGTTGAAGCGTTCGTCTACAGTAGCAGTTTTTATATTTAGGTTTCCCACTGTTCTCTCCTATATAGATAGATGAATTTGGAACTCTAAATGCAACATGGTTTGTAGTAGTTCTTTGAAACTTGACAAAATAAAGGAGTTCTCAGTTTTGTCTCTATGGTTTGTTTCCTCTTCAAGTAGCCCTAGACACTGACTGTGGAAAAGCACTTTCACTGAGCGTGGTTGACAATTTCTAAGAAATTACAAGTTTCCGAAACACCAGCAAATATTTTTTCACCCAATCTTGATGATACTAGGTGGTAATGATCAGTAAACATATCCCACTTGGCTCACCAAATTTTGTTCTTCTAGGTTGAAGCGTTCGTCTACAGTAGCAGTTTTTATATTTAGGTTTCTCTCTGTTCTCTCCTATATAGATAGATGAATTTGGGACTCAAAATCCAACATGGTTTGTAGTAGCTCTTTGAAACTTGACAAAATAAAGGAGTTCTCAGTTTTGTCTCTATGGTTTGTTTCCTCTTCAAGTAGCCCTAGGCACAGACTGTGGAAAGCACTTTCATTGAGATGGGTTACCAAGCTTCTAAGAAACAACGAGTTTCCAATATACCAGCAAATATTTTTTCACCCAATCTTGATGATACTTGGTGGTAATGATCAGTACACAAATCCCTCTTGGCTCACCGTATTTTGTTCTTCTAGGTTGAAGCGTTCGTCTACAATAGCAGTTTTTATATTTAGGTTTCCCTCTGTTCTCTCCTATATAGATAGATGAATTTGGAACTCTAAATCCAACATCGTTTGTAGTAGCTCTTTGAAACTTGACAAAATAAAGGAGTTCTCAGTTTTGGCTCTATGGTTTGTTTCCTCTTCAGTAGCCCTAGGCACAGACTGTGGAAAAGTACTTTCATTAAGAGGGGTTGCCAAGCTTCTAAGAAATAACGAGTTTCCGAAATACCAGCAAATATTTTTTCAAACAAACTTGATGATACTTGGTGGTAATGATCAGTACACAAATCACACTTGGCTTACCAAATTTTGTTCTTCTAATTTGAAGCTTTCCTCTACAGTAGCAATTTTTATATTTAGGTTTCCCTTTGTTCTCTCCTATATAGATAGATGAATTTGGAACTCTAAATCCAACATGGTTTGTAGTAGCACTTTGAAACTTGACAAAATAAAGGAGTTCTCAGTTTTGTCTCTATGGTTTGTTCCCTCTTCAAATTGCCATAGGCATAGACTGTGAAAAAGCACTTTCATTGAGAGGGGTTGCCAAGCTTCTAAGAAATAACGAGTTTCCGAAATACCAGCAAATATTTTTTCACCAAATCTTGCTGATACTTGGAGGTAATGATCAGTACTCAAATCCCACTTGGCTCACCAAATTTTGTTCTTCTAGGTTTAAGCATTCGTCTACAGTAGCAATTTTTATATTTAGTTTTCCCTCTGTTCTCTCCTATATAGATTGATGAATTTGGAACTCTAAATCCAACATGGTTTGTAGTAGCTCTTTGAAACTTGACAAAATAATGGTTTTCTCACTTTTGTCTCTATGGTTTGTTTCGTCTTCAAGAAGCCCTAGGCACACACTGTGGAAAAGCACTTTCATTGAGAGGGGTTGCCATGCTTCTAAGAAATACCGAGTTTCCGAAATACCAGCAAATATTTTTTCACCCAATCTTGATGATACTCGTTGCTAATGATCAGTACACAAATCCCACTTGGCTCAACAAATTTTGTTCTTCTAGGTTGAAGCGTTCGTCTACAGTAGCAGTTTTTATATTTAGGTTTCACTCTGTTCTCTCCTATATAGATAGATGAATTTGGAACTCTAAATCCAACACGGTTTGTAGTAGCTCTTTGAAACTTGACAAAATAAAGGAGTTCTCAGTTTTGTCTCTATGGTTTGTTTCCTCTTCAAGTAGCCATAGGCACAGACTGTGGAAAAGCACTTTCATTGAGAGGGGTTGCCAAGCTTCTAAGAAATTACGAGTTTCCGAAATACCAGCAAATATTTTTTCACCCAATCTTGATGATACTTGGTGGTAATGGTCAGTACACAAATAACACTTGGCTCACCAAATTTTGTTCTTCTAGGTTGAAGCATTTGTCTACAATAGCAGTTTTTGTATTTAGGTTTCCCTCTGTTCTCTCCTATTTAGATAGATGAATTTGGAACTCTAAATCCAACATGGTTTTTAGTAGCTCTTTGAAACTTGACAAAATAAAGGAGTTCTCAGTTTTGTCTCTATGGTTTGTTTCCTCTTCAAGTAGCGCTAGGCACAGACTGGGGAAAAGCACTTTCATTGAGAGGGGTTGCCAAGCTTCTAAGAAATAACGAGTTTATGAAATACCAGCAAATATGTTTTCAGCCAATCTTGATGATACTTCTTGCTGATGATCAGTACACAAATCCCACTTGGCTCACCAAATTCTGTTCTTCTAGGTTGAAGCGTTCGTCTACAGTAGCAGTTTTATATTTAGGTTTCCCTCTGTTCTTTCGAATATAGATAGATGAATTTGGAACTCTAAATCCAACATGGTTTCTAGTAGCTCTTTGTAACTTGACAAAATAAAGGAGTTCTCAGTTTTGTCTCTATGGTTTATTTCCTCTTCAATTAGCCCTAGGCACACACTGTGGAAAAGCACTTTCATTGAGAGGGGTTGCCAAGCTTCTAAGAAATAACGAGTTTCCGAAATACCAGCAAAAATTTTTCCACCCAATCTTGATGATAGTTAGTGGTAATGATCAGTACACAAATCCAACTTGGCTTACCAAATTTTCTTCTTCTAGGTTGAAGCGTTCGTCTACAGTAGCAGTTTTTATATTTAGGTTTCCCTCTGTTCTCTCCTATATAGATAGATGAATTTGGAACTCTAAATCCAACATGGTTTGTAGTAGCTCGTTGAAACTTGACAAAATAAAGGAGTTCTCCGTTTTGTCTCTATGGTTTGTTTCCTCTTCAAGTAGCCCTAGGCACAGACTGTGGAAAAGCACTTTCATTGAGAGGTGTTGCCAAGCATCTAAGAAATTACGAATTTCCGTAATACCAGCAAATATTTTTTCACCCAATCTTGATGTTACTTGGTCGTAATGATCAGTACACAAATACCACTTGGCTCACCAAATTTTGTTATTCTAGGTTGAAGCGTTCGTCTATAGTAGCAGTTTTTATATTTAGTTTTCCCTCTGTTCTCTCCTATATAGATAGATGAATTTGGAACTCTAAATCCAACATGGTTTGTAGTAGCTCTTTGAAACTTGACAAAATAATGGTTTTCTCAGTTTTGTCTCTATGGTTTGTTTCCTCTTCAAGTAGCGCTAGGCACAGACTGTGGAAAAGCACTTTCGTTGAGAGGGGTTGCCAAGCTTCTAAGAAATAACGAGTTTATGAAATACCAGCAAATATGTTTTCAGCCAATCTTGATGATACTTCTTGCTGATGATCAGTACACAAATCCCACTTGGCTCACCAAATTCTGTTCTTCTAGGTTGAAGCGTTCGTCTACAGTAGCAGTTTTATATTTAGGTTTCCCTGTGTTCTTTCGTATATAGATAGATGAATTTGGAACTCTAAATCCAACATGGTTTGTAGTAGCTCTTTGAAACTTGACAAAATAAAGGAGTTCTCAGTTTTGTCTCTATGGTTTGTTTCCTCTTCAAGTAGCCCTAGGCACAGACTGTGGAAAGCACTTTCATTGAGATGGGTTGCCAAACTTCTAAGAAATAACGAGTTTCCGAAATTCCAGCAAATATTTTTTCACCCAATCTTGATGATACTTGGTGGTAATGATCAGTACACAAATCCCACTTGGCTCACCAAATTTTGTTCTTCTAGGTTGAAGCATTCATCTACAATAGCAGTTTTTATATATAGGTTTCCCTCTGTTCTCTCCTATATAGATAGATGAATTTGGAACACTAAATCCAACATGGTTTATAGTAGCTCTTTGAAACTTGACAAAATAAAGGAGTTTCAGTTTTGTCTCTATGGTTTGTTTTCTCTTTAAGTAGCGCTAGGCACAGACTGTGGAAAAGCACTTTCATTGAGAGGGGTTGCCAAGCTTCTAAGAAATAACGAGTTTACGAAATACCAGCAAATATGTTTTCAGCCAATCTTGATGATACTTGTTGCTGATGATCAGTACACTAATCCCACTTGGCTCACCAAATTCTGTTCTTCAAGGTTGAAGCGTTCGTCTGCAGTAGCAGTTTTTATATTTAGGTTTCCCTCTGTTCTCTCGTATATAGATAGATGAATTTGGAACTCTAAATCCAACATGGTTTGTAGTAGCTCTTTGAAACTTGACAAAATAAAGGAGTTCTCAGTTTTGTCTCTATGGTTTGTTTCCTCTTCAAGTAGCCCTAGGCAAAGACTGTGGAAAAGCACTTTCATTGAGAGGGGTTGCCAAGCTTCTAAGAAATAACGAGTTTCCGAAATACCAGCAAATATTTTTTCACCCAATCTTGCTGATACTTGGTGGTAATGATCAGTACACAAATCCCACTTGGCTCACCAAATTCTGTTCTTCTAGGTTGAAGCGTTCGTCTACAGTAGCAGTTTTTATATTTAGTTTTCCCTCTGTTCTCTCCTATATAGATAGATGAATTTGGACTCTAAATCCAACATGGTTTGTAGTAGCTCTTTGAAACTTGACAAAATAATGGTTTTCTCAGTTTTGTCTCTATGGTTTGTTTCCTCTTTAAGAAGCCCTAGGCACACACTGTGGAAAAGCACTTTCATTGAGAGGGGTTGCCATGCTTCTAAGAAATAACGAGTTTCCGAAATACCAGCGAATATTTTTTCACCCAATCTTGATGATACTCGTTGCTAATGATCAGTACACATATCCCACTTGGCTCAACAAATTTTGTTCTTCTAGGTTGAAGCGTTCGTCTACAGTAGCAGTTTTTATATTTAGGTTTCCCACTGTTCTCTCCTATATAGATAGATGAATTTGGAACTCTAAATCCAACACGGTTTGTAGTAGCTCTTTGAAACTTGACAAAATAAAGGAGTTCTCAATTTTGTCTCTATGGTTTGTTTCCTCTTCAAGTAGCCCTAGGCACAGACTGTGGAAAAGCACTTTCACTGAGCGTCGTTGCCAATTTCTAAGAAATTACAAGTTTCCGAAACACCAGCAAATATTTTTTCACCCAATCTTGATGATACTAGGTGGTAATGATCAGTAAACATATCCCACTTGGCTCACTAAATTTTGTTCTTCTAGGTTGAAGCGTTCGTCTACAGTAGCAGTTTTTATATTTAGGTTTCTCTCTGTTCTCTCCTATATAGATAGATGAATTTGGGACACTAAATCCAACATGGTTTGTAGTAGCTCTTTGAAACTTGACAAAATAATGGTTTTCTCAGTTTTCTCTCTATGGTTTGTTTCCTCTTTAAGAAGCCCTAGGCACACACTGTGAAAAAGCACTTTCATTGAGAGGGGTTGCCATGCTTCTAAGAAATAACGAGTTTCCGAAATACCAGCGAATATTTTTTCACCCAATCTTGATGATACTCGTTGCTAATGATCAGTACACATATCCCACTTGGCTCAACAAATTTTGTTCTTCTAGGTTGAAGCGTTCGTCTACAGTAGCAGTTTTTATATTTAGGTTTCCCACTGCTCTCTCCTATATAGATAGATGAATTTGGAACTCTAAATCCAACACGGTTTGTAGTAGCTCTTTGAAACTTGACAAAATAAAGGAGTTCTCAATTTTGTCTCTATGGTTTGTTTCCTCTTCAAGTAGCCCTAGGCACAGACTGTGGAAAAGCACTTTCACTGAGCGTGGTTGCCAATTTCTAAGAAATTACAAGTTTCCGAAACACCAGCAAATATTTTTTCAACCAATCTTGATGATACTAGGTGGTAATGATCAGTAAACATATCCCACTTGGCTCACCAAATTTTGTTCTTCTAGGTTGAAGCGTTCGTCTACAGTAGCAGTTTTTATATTTAGGTTTCTCTCTGTTCTCTCATGTATAGATAGATGAATTTGGGACACTAAATCCAACATGGTTTGTAGTAGCTCTTTGAAACTTGACAAAATAAAGGAGTTCTCAGTTTTGTCTCTATGGTTTGTTTCCTCTTCAAGTAGCCCTAGGCACAGACTGTGGAAAGCACTTTCATTGAGATGGGTTACCAAGCTTCTAAGAAACAACGAGTTTCCAATATACCAGCAAATACTTTTTCACCCAATCTTGATGATACTTGGTGGTAATGATCAGTACACAAATCCCTCTTGGCTCACCATATTTTGTTCTTCTAGGTTGAAGCGTTCGTCTACAATAGCAGTTTTTATATTTAGGTTTCCCTCTGTTCTCTCCTATATAGATAGATGAATTTGGAACTCTAAATCCAACATCGTTTGTAGTAGCTCTTTGAAACTTGACAAAATAAAGGAGTTCTCAGTTTTGGCTCTATGGTTTGTTTCCTCTTCAGTAGCCCTAGGCACATCTGTGGAAAAGTACTTTCATTGAGAGGGGTTGCCAAGTTTCTAAGAAATAACGAGTTTCCGAAATACCAGCAAATATTTTTTCAAACAAACTTGATGATACTTCGTGGTAATGATCATTACACAAATCCCACTTGGCACACCAAATTTTGTTCTTCTAATTTGAAGCTTTCCTCTACAGTAGCAATTTTTATATTTAGGTTTCCCTCTGTTCTCTCCTATATAGATAGATGAATTTGGAACTCTAAATCCAACATGGTTTGTAGTAGCTCTTTGAAACTTGACAAAATAAAGGAGTTCTCAGTTTTGTCTCTATGGTTTGTT
This sequence comes from Callospermophilus lateralis, assembly GCF_048772815.1. NCBI lineage: Eukaryota > Metazoa > Chordata > Mammalia > Rodentia > Sciuridae > Callospermophilus > Callospermophilus lateralis. Next base: position 235,508 of record NW_027512951.1, read on the forward strand.
TCCTCTTCAAGTAGCCCTAGGCACAGACTGTGGAAAGCACTTTCATTGAGACGGGTTGCCAAGCTTCTAAGAAATAACGAGTTTCCGAAATACCAGCAAATATTTTTTCACCCAATCTTGATGATACTTTGTGGTAATGATCAGTACACTAATCCCACTAGGCTCACCAAATTTTGTTCTTCTAGGTTGAAGCGTTCGTCTACAATAGCAGTTTTTATATTTAGATTTCCCTCTGTTCTTTCCTATATAGATTGATGAATTTGGAACTCTAAATCCAACATGGTTTATAGTAGCTCTTTGAAACTTGACAAAATAAAGGAGTTCTCAGTTTTGTCTCTATGGTTTGTTCCCTCTTCAAATTGCCCTAGGCATAGACTGTGAAAAAGCACTTTCATTGAGAGGGGTTGCCAAGCTTCTAAGAAATAACGAGTTTCCGAAATACCAGCAAATATTTTTTCACCCAATCTTGCTGATACTTGGAGGTAATGATCAGTACACAAATCCCACTTGGCTCACCAAATTTTGTTCTTCTATGTTGAAGCGTTCATCTACAGTAGCAGTTTTTATACTTAGTTTTCCCTCTGTTCTCTCCTATATAGATAGATGAATTTGGAACTCTAAATCCAACATGGTTTGTAGTAGCTCTTTGAAACTTGACAAAATAATGGTTTTCTCACTTTTGTCTCTATGGTTTGTTTCGTCTTCAAGAAGCCCTAGGCACACACTGTGGAAAAGCACTTTCATTGAGAGGGGTTGCCATGCTTCTAAGAAATACCGTGTTTCCGAAATACCAGCAAATATTTTTTCACCCAATCTTGATGATACTCGTTGCTAATGATCAGTACACAAATCCCACTTGGCTCAACAAATTTTGTTCTTCTAGGTTGAAGCGTTCGTCTACAGTAGCAGTTTTTATATTTAGGTTTCCCTCTGTTCTCTCCTATATAGATAGATGAATTTGGAACTCTAAATCCAACACGGTTTGTAGTAGCTCTTTGAAACTTGACAAAATAAAGGAGTTCTCAGTTTTGTCTCTATGGTTTGTTTCCTCTTCAAGTAGCTCTAGGCACAGACTGTGGAAAAGCACTTTCATTGAGAGGGGTTGCCAAGCTTCTAAGAAATAACGAGTTTCCGAAATACCAGCAAATATTTTTTCACCCAATCTTGATGATACTTGGTGGTAATGATCAGTACAGAAATCCCACTTTGCTCACAAAATTTTGTTCTTCTAGGTTGAAGCGTTCGTCTACAGTAGCAGTTTTTATATTTAGGTTTCCCTCTGTTCTCTCCTGTATAGAAGATGAATTTGGAACTCTAAATCCAACATGGTTTGTAGTAGCTCTTTGAATATTGACAAAATAAAGGAGTTCTCAGTTTTGTCTCTATGGTTTGTTTCCTCTTCAAGTAGCCCTAGGCACACACTGTAGAAAAGCACTTTCATTGAGATGGGTTGCCAAGCTTCTAAGAAATAACAAGTTTCCGAAATACCAGCAAATATTTTTTCACCCAATCTTGATGATATATGGTGGTAATGATCAGTACACAAATCCCACTTGGCTCACCAAATTTTGTTCTTCTAGGTTGAAGCGTTCGTCTACAGTAGCGGTTTTTATATTTAGGTTTCCCTCTGTTCTCTCCTATATAGATAGATGAATTTGGAACTCTAAATCCAACATGGTTTGTAGTAGCTCTTTGAAACTTGACAAAATAAAGGAGTTCTCAGTTTTGTCTCTATGGTTTGTTTCCTCTTCAAGTAGCCCTAGGCACAGACTGTGGAAAGCACTTTCATTGAGAGGGGTTGCCAAGCTTCTAAGAAATAACGAGTTTCCGAAATACCAGCAAATATTTTTTCACCCAATCTTGATGATACTTGGTAGTAATGATCAGTACACTAATCCCACTAGGCTCACCAAATTTTGTTCTTCTAGGTTGAAGCGTTCGTCTACAATAGCAGTTTTTATATTTAGGTTTCCCTCTGTACTCTCCTATATAGATTGATGAATTTGGAACTCTAAATCCAACATGGTTTATAGTAGCTCTTTGAAACTTGACAAAATAAAGGAGTTCTAAGTTTTGTCTCTATGGTTTGTTCCCTCTTCAAGTAGCCCTAGGCATAGACTGTGAAAAAGCACATTCATTGAGAGGGGTTGCCAAGCTTCTAAGAAATAACAAGTTTCCGAAATACCAGCATATATTTTTTCACCCAATCTTGCTGATACTTGGTGGTAATGATCAGTACACAAATCGCACTTGGCTCACCAAATTTTGTTCTTCTAGGTTGAAGCGTTCGTCTACAGTAGCAGTTTTTATATTTAGTTTTCCCTCTGTTCTCTCCTATATAGATAGATGAATTTGGAACTCTAAATCCAACATGGTTTGTAGTAGCTCTTTGAAACTTGACAAAATAATGGTTTTCTCAGTTTTGTCTCTATGGTTTGTTCCCTCTTCAAGTAGCCCTAGGCAACACTGTGGAAAAGCACTTTCATTGAGAGGGGTTGCCATGATTCTAAGAAATACCGAGTTTCCGAAATACCAGCAAATATTTTTTCACCCAATCTTGATGATACTCGTTGCTAATGATCAGTACACAAATCCCACTTGGCTCAACAAATTTTGTTCTTCTAGGTTGAAGCGTTCGTCTACAGTAGCAGTTTTTATATTTAGGTTTCCCTCTGTTCTCTCCTATATAGATAGATGAATTTGGAACTCTAAATCCAACACGGTTTGTAGTAGCTCTTTGAAACTTGACAAAATAAAGGAGTTCTCAGTTTTGTCTCTATGGTTTGTTTCCTCTTCAAGTAGCCCTAGGCACAGACTGTGGAAAAGCACTTTCATTGAGAGGGGTTTCCAAGCTTCTAAGAAAATACGAGTTTCCGAAATACCAGCAAATATTTTTTCACCAAATCTTGATGATAATTGGTGGTAATGATCAGTACACAAATCCCACTTTGCTTACCAAATTTTGTTCTTCTAGGTTGAAGCGTTCGTCTGCAGTAGCAGTTTTTATATTTAAGTTTCCCTCTGTTCTCTCGTATATAGATAGATGAATTTGGAACTCTAAATCCAACATGGTTTGTAGTAGCTCTTTGAAACTTGACAAAATAAAGGAGTTCTCAGTTTTGTCTCTATGGTTTGTTTCCTCTTCAAGTAGCCATAGGCACAGACTGTGGAAAAGCACTTTCATTGAGAGGGGTTGCCAAGCTTCTAAGAAATAACGAGTTTCCGAAATACCAGCAAATATTTTTTCACCCAATCATGCTGATACTTGGTGGTAATGATCAGTACACAAATCCCACTTGGCTCACCAAATTCTGTTCTTCTAGGTTGAAGCGTTCGTCTACAGTAGCAGTTTTTATATTTAGTTTTCCCTCTGTTCTCTCCTATATAGATAGATGAATTTGGAACTCTAAATCCAACACGGTTTGTAGTAGCTCTTTGAAAATTGACAAAATAAAGGAGTTCTCAATTTTGTCTCTATGGTTTGTTTCCTCTTCAAGTAGCCCTAGGCACAGACTGTGGAAAAGCACTTTCACTGAGCGTGGTTGCCAATTTCTAAGAAATTACAAGTTTCCGAAACACCAGCAAATATTTTTTCAACCAATCTTGATGATACTAGGTGGTAATGATCAGTAAACATATCCCACTTGGCTCACTAAATTTTGTTCTTCTAGGTTGAAGCGTTCGTCTACAGTAGCAGTTTTTATATTTAGGTTTCTCTCTGTTCTCTCCTATATAGATAGATGAATTTGGGACACTAAATCCAACATGGTTTGTAGTAGCTCTTTGAAACTTGACAAAATAATGGTTTTCTCAGTTTTGTCTCTATGGTTTGTTTCCTCTTTAAGAAGCCCTAGGCACACACTGTGGAAAAGCACTTTCATTGAGAGGGGTTGCCATGCTTCTAAGAAATAACGAGTTTCCGAAATACCAGCGAATATTTTTTCACCCAATCTTGATGATACTCGTTGCTAATGATCAGTACACATATCCCACTTGGCTCAACAAATTTTGTTCTTCTAGGTTGAAGCGTTCGTCTACAGTAGCAGTTTTTATATTTAGGTTTCCCACTGTTCTCTCCTATATAGATAGATGAATTTGGAACTCTAAATCCAACACGGTTTGTAGTAGCTCTTTTAAACTTGACAAAATAAAGGAGTTCTCAATTTTGTCTCTATGGTTTGTTTCCTCTTCAAGTAGCCCTAGGCACAGACTGTGGAAAAGCACTTTCACTGAGCGTGGTTGCCAATTTCTAAGAAATTACAAGTTTCCGAAACACCAACAAATATTTTTTCAACCAATCTTGATGATACTAGGTGGTAATGATCAGTAAACATATCCCACTTGGCTCACCAAATTTTGTTCTTCTAGGTTGAAGCGTTCGTCTACAGTAGCAGTTTTTATATTTAGGTTTCTCTCTGTTCTCTCCTATATAGATAGATGAATTTGGGACACTAAATCCAACATGGTTTGTAGTAGCTCTTTGAAACTTGACAAAATAAAGGAGTTCTCAGTTTTGTCTCTATGGTTTGTTTCCTCTTCAAGTAGCCCTAGGCACAGACTGTGGAAAGCACTTTCATTGAGATGGGTTACCAAGCTTCTAAGAAACAACGAGTTTCCAATATACCAGCAAATATTTTTTCACCCATTCTTGATGATACTTGGTGGTAATGATCAGTACACAAATCCCTCTTGGCTCACCATATTTTGTTCTTCTAGGTTGAAGCGTTCGTCTACAATAGCAGTTTTTATATTTAGGTTTCCCTCTGTTCTCTCCTATATAGATAGATGAATTTGGAACTCTAAATCCAACATCGTTTGTAGTAGCTCTTTGAAACTTGACAAAATAAAGGAGTTCTCAGTTTTGGCTCTATGGTTTGTTTCCTCTTCAGTAGCCCTAGGCACAGACTGTGGAAAAGTACTTTCATTGAGAGGGGTTGCCAAGTTTCTAAGAAATAACGAGTTTCCGAAATACCAGCAAATATTTTTTCAAACAAACTTGATGATAATTGGTGGTAATGATCAGTACACAAATCCCACTTGGCACACCAAATTTTGTTCTTCTAATTTGAAGCTTTCCTCTACAGTAGCAATTTTTATATTTAGGTTTCCCTCTGTTCTCTCCTATATAGATAGATGAGTTTGGAACTCTAAATCCAACATGGTTTGTAGTAGCTCTTTGAAACTTGACAAAATAAAGGAGTTCTCAGTTTTGTCTTTATGGTTTGTTTCCTCTTCAAGTAGCCCTAGGCACAGACTGTGGAAAGCCCTTTCATTGAGACGGGTTGCCAAGCTTCTAAGAAATAACGAGTTTCCGAAATACCAGCAAATATTTTTTCACCCAATCTTGATGATACTAGGTGGTAATGATCAGTACACTAATCCCACTAGGCTCACCAAATTTTGTTCTTCTAGGTTGAAGTGTTCGTCTACAATAGCAGTTTTTATATTTAGATTTCCCTCTGTTCTTTCCTATATAGATTGATGAATTTGGAACTCTAAATCCAACATGGTTTATAGTAGCTCTTTGAAACTTGACAAAATAAAGGAGTTCTCAGTTTTGTCTCTATGGTTTGTTCCCTCTTCAAATTGCCCTAGGCATAGACTGTGAAAAAGCACTTTCATTGAGAGGGGTTGCCAAGCTTCTAAGAAATAACGAGTTTCCGAAATACCAGCAAATATTTTTTAACCCAATCTTGCTGATTCTTGGAGGTAATGATCAGTACACAAATCCCACTTGGCTCACCAAATTTTGTTCTTCTATGTTGAAGCGTTCGTCTACAGTAGCAGTTTTTATACTTAGTTTTCCCTCTGTTCTCTCCTATATAGATAGATGAATTTGGAACTCTAAATCCAACATGGTTTGTAGTAGCTCTTTGAAACTTGACAAAATAATGGTTTTCTCACTTTTGTCTCTATGGTTTGTTTCGTCTTCAAGAAGCCCTAGGCACACACTGTGGAAAAGCACTTTCATTGAGAGGGGTTGCCATGCTTCTAAGAAATACCGTGTTTCCGAAATACCAGCAAATATTTTTTCACCCAATCTTGATGATACTCGTTGCTAATGATCAGTACACAAATCCCACTTGGCTCAACAAATTTTGTTCTTCTAGGTTGAAGCGTTCGTCTACAGTAGCAGTTTTTATATTTAGGTTTCCCTCTGTTCTCCCCTATATAGATAGATGAATTTGGAACTCTAAATCCAACACGGTTTGTAGTAGCTCTTTGAAACTTGACAAAATAAAGGAGTTCTCAGTTTTGTCTCTATGGTTTGTTTCCTCTTCAAGTAGCTCTAGGCACAGACTGTGGAAAAGCACTTTCATTGAGAGGGGTTGCCAAGCTTCTAAGAAATAACGAGTTTCCGAAATACCAGCAAATATTTTTTCACCCAATCTTGATGATACTTGGTGGTAATGATCAGTACAGAAATCCCACTTTTCTCACCAAATTTTGTTCTTCTAGGTTGAAGCGTTCGTCTACAGTAGCAGTTTTAATATTTAGGTTTCCCTCTGTTCTCTCCTGTATAGAAGATGAATTTGGAACTCTAAATCCAACATGGTTTGTGGTAGCTCTTTGAATATTGACAAAATAAAGGAGTTCTCAGTTTTGTCTCTATGGATTGTTTCCTCTTCAAGTAGCCCTAGGCACACACTGTAGAAAAGCACTTTCATTGAGAGAGGTTGCCAAGCTTCTAAGAAATAACGAGTTTCTGAAATACCAGCAAATATTTTTTCACCCAATCTTGATGATATATGGTGGTAATGATCAGTTCACAAATCCCACTTGGCTCACCAAATTTTGTTCTTCTAGGTTGAAGCGTTCGTCTACAGTAGCTGTTTTTATATTTAGTTTTCCCTCTGTTCTCTCCTATATAGATAGATGAATTTGGAACTCTAAATCCAACATGGTTTGTAGTAGCTCTTTGAAACTTGACAAAATAATGGTTTTCTCAGTTTTGTCTCTATGGTTTTTTCCCTCTTCAAGTAGCCCTAGGCAACACTGTGGAAAAGCACTTTCATTGAGAGGGGTTGCCATGATTCTAAGAAATACCGAGTTTCCGAAATACCAGCAAATATTTTTTCACCCAATCTTGATGATACTCGTTGCTAATGATCAGTACACAAATCCCACTTGGCTCAACAAATTTTGTTCTTCTAGGTTGAAGCGTTCGTCTACAGTAGCAGTTTTTATATTTAGGTTTCCCTCTGTTCTCTCCTATATAGATAGATGAATTTGGAACTCTAAATCCAACACGGTTTGTAGTAGCTCTTTGAAACTTGACAAAATAAAGGAGTTCTCAGTTTTGTCTCTATGGTTTGTTTCCTCTTCAAGTAGCCCTAGGCACAGACTGTGGAAAAGCACTTTCATTGAGAGGGGTTTCCAAGCTTCTAAGAAAATACGAGTTTCCGAAATACCAGCAAATATTTTTTCACCCAATCATGATGATACTTGGTGGTAATCATCAGTACACAAATCCCACTTGGCTCACCAAATTCTGTTCTTCTAGGTTGAAGCGTTCGTCTACAGTAGCAGTTTTATATTTAGGTTTCCCTCTGTTCTTTCGTATATAGATAGATGAATTTGGAACTCTAAGTCCAACATGGTTTGTAGTAGCTCTTTGAAACTTGACAAAATAAAGGAGTTCTCAGTTTTGTCTCTATGGATTGTTTCCTCTTCAAGTAGCCCTAGGCACACACTGTGGAAAAGCACTTTCATTGAGAGGGGTTGCCAAGCTTCTAAGAAATAACGAGTTTCCAAAATACCAGCAAATATTTTTTTCACCCAATCTTGATGATATATGGTGGTAATGATCAGTACACAAATCCCACTTGGCTCACCAAATTTTGTTCTTCTAGGTTGAAGCATTCGTCTACAGTATCGGTTTTTATATTTAGGTTTCCCTCTCTTCTCTCCTATATAGATAGATGAATTTGGAACTCTAAATCCAACATGGTTTGTAGTAGCTCTTTGAAACTTGACAAAATAAAGGAGTTCTCAGTTTTGTCTCTATGGTTTGTTTCCTCTTCAAGTAGCCCTAGGCACAGACTGTGGAAAGCACTTTAATTGAGAGGGGTTGCCAAGCTTCTAAGAAATAACGAGTTTCCGAAATACCAGCAAATATTTTTTCACCCAATCTTGATGATACTTTGTGGTAATGATCAGTTCAGAAATGACACTTTGCTCACCAAATTTTGTTCTTCTAGGTTGAAGCGTTCGTCTACAGTAGCAGTTTTTATATTTAGGTTTCCCTCTGTTCTCTCCTGTGTAGAAGATGAATTTGGAACTCTAAGTCCAACATGGTTTGTAGTAGCTCTTTGAATATTGACAAAATAAAGGAGTTCTCAGTTTTGTCTCTATGGATTGTTTCCTCTTCAAGTAGCCCTAGGCACACACTGTAGAAAAGCACTTTCATTGAGAGGGGTTGCCAAGCTTGTAAGAAATAACGTGTTTCCGAAATACCAGCAAATATTTTTTCACCCAATCTTGATGATACTCGTTGCTAATGATCAGTACACATATCCCACTTGGCTCAACAAATTTTGTTCTTCTAGGTTGAAGCGTTCGTCTACAGTAGCAGTTTTTATATTTGGGTTTCCCACTGTTCTCTCCTATATAGATAGATGAATTTGGAACTCTAAATCCAACACGGTTTGTAGTAGCTCTTTGAAACTTGACAAAATAAAGGAGTTCTCAATTCTGTCTCTATGGTTTGTTTCCTCTTCAAGTAGCCCTAGGCACAGACTGTGGAAAAGCACTTTCACTGAGCGTGGTTGCCAATTTCTAAGAAATTACAAGTTTCCGAAACACCAGCAAATATTTTTTCACCCAATCTTGATGATACTAGGTGGTAATGATCAGTAAACATATCCCACTTGGCTCACCAAATTTTGTTCTTCTAGGTTGAAGCGTTCGTCTACAGTAGCAGTTTTTATATTTAGGTTTCTCTCTGTTCTCTCCTATATAGATAGATGAATTTGGGACTCTAAATCCAACATGGTTTGTAGTAGCTCTTTGAAACTTGACAAAATAAAGGAGTTCTCAGTTTTGTCTCTATGGTTTGTTTCCTCTTCAAGTAGCCCTAGGCACAGACTGTGGAAAGCATTTTCATTGAGATGGGTTACCAAGCTTCTAAGAAACAACGAGTTTCCAATATACCAGCAAATATTTTTTCACCCAATCTTGATGATACTTGGTGGTAATGGTCAGTACAGAAATCCCACTTTTCTCACCAAATTTTGTTCTTCTAGGTTGAAGCGTTCGTCTACAGTAGCAGTTTTAATATTTAGGTTTCCCTCTGTTCTCTCCTGTATAGAAGATGAATTTGGAACTCTAAATCCAACATGGTTTGTGGTAGCTCTTTGAATATTGACAAAATAAAGGAGTTCTCAGTTTTGTCTCTATGGATTGTTTCCTCTTCAAGTAGCCCTAGGCACACACTGTAGAAAAGCACTTTCATTGAGAGAGGTTGCCAAGCTTCTAAGAAATAACGAGTTTCTGAAATACCAGCAAATATTTTTTCACCCAATCTTGATGATATATGGTGGTAATGATCAGTTCACAAATCCCACTTGGCTCACCAAATTTTGTTCTTCTAGGTTGAAGCGTTCATCTACAGTAGCTGTTTTTATATTTAGTTTTCCCTCTGTTCTCTCCTATATAGATAGATGAATTTGGAACTCTAAATCCAACATGGTTTGTAGTAGCTCTTTGAAACTTGACAAAATAATGGTTTTCTCAGTTTTGTCTCTATGGTTTTTTCCCTCTTCAAGTAGCCCTAGGCAACACTGTGGAAAAGCACTTTAATTGAGAGGGGTTGCCATGATTCTAAGAAATACCGAGTTTCCGAAATACCAGCAAATATTTTTTCACCCAATCTTGATGATACTCGTTGCTAATGATCAGTACACAAATCCCACTTGGCTCAACAAATTTTGTTCTTCTAGGTTGAAGCGTTCGTCTACAGTAGCAGTTTTTATATTTAGGTTTCCCTCTGTTCTCTCCTATATAGATAGATGAATTTGGAACTCTAAATCCAACACGGTTTGTAGTAGCTCTTTGAAACTTGACAAAATAAAGGAGTTCTCAGTTTTGTCTCTATGGTTTGTTTCCTCTTCAAGTAGCCCTAGGCACAGACTGTGGAAAAGCACTTTCATTGAGAGGGGTTTCCAAGCTTCTAAGAAAATACGAGTTTCCGAAATACCAGCAAATATTTTTTCACCCAATCATGATGATACTTGGTGGTAATGATCAGTACACAAATCCCACTTGGCTCACCAAATTCTGTTCTTCTAGGTTGAAGCGTTCGTCTACAGTAGCAGTTTTATATTTAGGTTTCCCTCTGTTCTTTCGTATATAGATAGATGAATTTGGAACTCTAAGTCCAACATGGTTTGTAGTAGCTCTTTGAAACTTGACAAAATAAAGGAGTTCTCAGTTTTGTCTCTATGGATTGTTTCCTCTTCAAGTAGCCCTAGGCACACACTGTGGAAAAGCACTTTCATTGAGAGGGGTTGCCAAGCTTCTAAGAAATAACGAGTTTCCAAAATACCAGCAAATATTTTTTTCACCCAATCTTGATGATATATGGTGGTAATGATCAGTACACAAATCCCACTTGGCTCACCAAATTTTGTTCTTCTAGGTTGAAGCGTTCGTCTACAGTATCGGTTTTTATATTTAGGTTTCCCTCTCTTCTCTCCTATATAGATAGATGAATTTGGAACTCTAAATCCAACATGGTTTGTAGTAGCTCTTTGAAACTTGACAAAATAAAGGAGTTCTCAGTTTTGTCTCTATGGTTTGTTTCCTCTTCAAGTAGCCCTAGGCACAGACTGTGGAAAGCACTTTAATTGAGAGGGGTTGCCAAGCTTCTAAGAAATAACGAGTTTCCGAAATACCAGCAAATATTTTTTCACCCAATCTTGATGATACTTTGTGGTAATGATCAGTTCAGAAATGACACTTTGCTCACCAAATTTTGTTCTTCTAGGTTGAAGCGTTCGTCTACAGTAGCAGTTTTTATATTTAGGTTTCCCTCTGTTCTCTCCTGTGTAGAAGATGAATTTGGAACTCTAAGTCCAACATGGTTTGTAGTAGCTCTTTGAATATTGACAAAATAAAGGAGTTCTCAGTTTTGTCTCTATGGATTGTTTCCTCTTCAAGTAGCCCTAGGCACACACTGTAGAAAAGCACTTTCATTGAGAGGGGTTGCCAAGCTTGTAAGAAATAACGTGTTTCCGAAATACCAGCAAATATTTTTTCACCCAATCTTGATGATACTCGTTGCTAATGATCAGTACACATATCCCACTTGGCTCAACAAATTTTGTTCTTCTAGGTTGAAGCGTTCGTCTACAGTAGCAGTTTTTATATTTGGGTTTCCCACTGTTCTCTCCTATATAGATAGATGAATTTGGAACTCTAAATCCAACACGGTTTGTAGTAGCTCTTTGAAACTTGACAAAATAAAGGAGTTCTCAATTCTGTCTCTATGGTTTGTTTCCTCTTCAAGTAGCCCTAGGCACAGACTGTGGAAAAGCACTTTCACTGAGCGTGGTTGCCAATTTCTAAGAAATTACAAGTTTCCGAAACACCAGCAAATATTTTTTCACCCAATCTTGATGATACTAGGTGGTAATGATCAGTAAACATATCCCACTTGGCTCACCAAATTTTGTTCTTCTAGGTTGAAGCGTTCGTCTACAGTAGCAGTTTTTATATTTAGGTTTCTCTCTGTTCTCTCCTATATAGATAGATGAATTTGGGACTCTAAATCCAACATGGTTTGTAGTAGCTCTTTGAAACTTGACAAAATAAAGGAGTTCTCAGTTTTGTCTCTATGGTTTGTTTCCTCTTCAAGTAGCCCTAGGCACAGACTGTGGAAAGCATTTTCATTGAGATGGGTTACCAAGCTTCTAAGAAACAACGAGTTTCCAATATACCAGCAAATATTTTTTCACCCAATCTTGATGATACTTGGTGGTAATGATCAGTACACAAATCCCTCTTGGCTCACATATTTTGTTCTTCTAGGTTGAAGCGTTCGTCTACAATAGCAGTTTTTATATTTAGGTTTCCCTCTGTTCTCTCCTATATAGATAGATGAATTTGGAACTCTAAATCCAACATCGTTTGTAGTAGCTCTTTGAAACTTGACAAAATAAAGGAGTTCTCAGTTTTGGCTCTATGGTTTGTTTCCTCTTCAGTAGCCCTAGGCACAGACTGTGGAAAAGTACTTTCATTGAGAGGGGTTGCCAAGCTTCTAAGAAATAACGAGTTTCCGAAATACCAGCAAATATTTTTTCAAACAAACTTGATGATACTTGGTGGTAATGATCAGTACACAAATCCCACTTGGCTCACCAAATTTTGTTCTTCTAATTTGAAGCTTTCCTCTACAGTAGCAATTTTTTATTTAGGTTTCCCTCTGTTCTCTCCTATATAGATAGATGAAATTGGAACTCTAAATCCAACATGGTTTGTAGTAGCTCTTTGAAACTTGACAAAATAAAGGAGTTCTCAGTTTTGTCTCTATGGTTTGTTTCCTCTTCAAGTAGCCCTAGGCACAGACTGTGGAAAGCACTTTCATTGAGACGGGTTGCCAAGCTTCTAAGAAATAACGAGTTTCCAAAATACCAGCAAATATTTTTTCACCCAATCTTGATGATACTTTGTGGTAATGATCAGTACACTAATCCCACTAGGCTCACCAAATTTTGTTCTTCTAGGTTGAAGCGTTCGTCTACAGTTTCAGTTTTTATATTTCGGTTTCCCTCTGTTCTCTCCTATATAGATAGATGAATTTGGAACTCTAAATCCAACACGGTTTGTAGTAGCTCTTTGAAACTTGACAAAATAAAGGAGTTCTCAGTTTTGTCTCTATGGTTTGTTTCCTCTTCAAGTAGCCCTAGGCACAGACTGTGGAAAAGCACTTTCATTGAGAGGGGTTTCCAAGCTTCTAAGAAAATACGAGTTTCCGAAATACCAGCAAATATTTTTTCACCCAATCATGATGATACTTGGTGGTAATGATCAGTACACAAATCCCACTTGGCTCACCAAATTCTGTTCTTCTAGGTTGAAGCGTTCGTCTACAGTAGCAGTTTTATATTTAGGTTTCCCTCTGTTCTTTCGTATATAGATAGATGAATTTGGAACTCTAAGTCCAACATGGTTTGTAGTAGCTCTTTGAAACTTGACAAAATAAAGGAGTTCTCAGTTTTGTCTCTATGGATTGTTTCCTCTTCAAGTAGCCCTAGGCACACACTGTGGAAAAGCACTTTCATTGAGAGGGGTTGCCAAGCTTCTAAGAAATAACGAGTTTCCAAAATACCAGCAAATATTTTTTTCACCCAATCTTGATGATATATGGTGGTAATGATCAGTACACAAATCCCACTTGGCTCACCAAATTTTGTTCTTCTAGGTTGAAGCGTTCGTCTACAGTATCGGTTTTTATATTTAGGTTTCCCTCTCTTCTCTCCTATATAGATAGATGAATTTGGAACTCTAAATCCAACATGGTTTGTAGTAGCTCTTTGAAACTTGACAAAATAAAGGAGTTCTCAGTTTTGTCTCTATGGTTTGTTTCCTCTTCAAGTAGCCCTAGGCACAGACTGTGGAAAAGCACTTTCATGAGAGGGGTTGCCAAGCTTCTAAGAAATAACGAGTTTCCGAAATACCAGCAAATATTTTTTCACCCAATCTTGATGATACTTTGTGGTAATGATCAGTTCAGAAATGACACTTTGCTCACCAAATTTTGTTCTTCTAGGTTGAAGCGTTCGTCTACAGTAGCAGTTTTTATATTTAGGTTTCCCTCTGTTCTCTCCTGTGTAGAAGATGAATTTGGAACTCTAAGTCCAACATGGTTTGTAGTAGCTCTTTGAATATTGACAAAATAAAGGAGTTCTCAGTTTTGTCTCTATGGATTGTTTCCTCTTCAAGTAGCCCTAGGCACACACTGTAGAAAAGCACTTTCATTGAGAGGGGTTGCCAAGCTTGTAAGAAATAACGTGTTTCCGAAATACCAGCAAATATTTTTTCACCCAATCTTGATGATACTCGTTGCTAATGATCAGTACACATATCCCACTTGGCTCAACAAATTTTGTTCTTCTAGGTTGAAGCGTTCGTCTACAGTAGCAGTTTTTATATTTGGGTTTCCCACTGTTCTCTCCTATATAGATAGATGAATTTGGAACTCTAAATCCAACACGGTTTGTAGTAGCTCTTTGAAACTTGACAAAATAAAGGAGTTCTCAATTCTGTCTCTATGGTTTGTTTCCTCTTCAAGTAGCCCTAGGCACAGACTGTGGAAAAGCACTTTCACTGAGCGTGGTTGCCAATTTCTAAGAAATTACAAGTTTCCGAAACACCAGCAAATATTTTTTCACCCAATCTTGATGATACTAGGTGGTAATGATCAGTAAACATATCCCACTTGGCTCACCAAATTTTGTTCTTCTAGGTTGAAGCGTTCGTCTACAGTAGCAGTTTTTATATTTAGGTTTCTCTCTGTTCTCTCCTATATAGATAGATGAATTTGGGACTCTAAATCCAACATGGTTTGTAGTAGCTCTTTGAAACTTGACAAAATAAAGGAGTTCTCAGTTTTGTCTCTATGGTTTGTTTCCTCTTCAAGTAGCCCTAGGCACAGACTGTGGAAAGCATTTTCATTGAGATGGGTTACCAAGCTTCTAAGAAACAACGAGTTTCCAATATACCAGCAAATATTTTTTCACCCAATCTTGATGATACTTGGTGGTAATGATCAGTACACAAATCCCTCTTGGCTCACATATTTTGTTCTTCTAGGTTGAAGCGTTCGTCTACAATAGCAGTTTTTATATTTAGGTTTCCCTCTGTTCTCTCCTATATAGATAGATGAATTTGGAACTCTAAATCCAACATCGTTTGTAGTAGCTCTTTGAAACTTGACAAAATAAAGGAGTTCTCAGTTTTGGCTCTATGGTTTGTTTCCTCTTCAGTAGCCCTAGGCACAGACTGTGGAAAAGTACTTTCATTGAGAGGGGTTGCCAAGCTTCTAAGAAATAACGAGTTTCCGAAATACCAGCAAATATTTTTTCAAACAAACTTGATGATACTTGGTGGTAATGATCAGTACACAAATCCCACTTGGCTCACCAAATTTTGTTCTTCTAATTTGAAGCTTTCCTCTACAGTAGCAATTTTTATATTTAGGTTTCCCTCTGTTCTCTCCTATATAGATAGATGAAATTGGAACTCTAAATCCAACATGGTTTGTAGTAGCTCTTTGAAACTTGACAAAATAAAGGGTTCTCAGTTTTGTCTCTATGGTTTGTTTCCTCTTCAAGTAGCCCTAGGCACAGACTGTGGAAAGCACTTTCATTGAGACGGGTTGCCAAGCTTCTAAGAAATAACGAGTTTCCAAAATACCAGCAAATATTTTTTCACCCAATCTTGATGATACTTTGTGGTAATGATCAGTACACTAATCCCACTAGGCTCACCAAATTTTGTTCTTCTAGGTTGAAGCGTTCGTCTACAGTTTCAGTTTTTATATTTCGGTTTCCCTCTGTTCTTTCCTATATAGATTGATGAATTTGGAACTCTAAATCCAACATGGTTTATAGTAGCTCTTTGAAACTTGACAAAATAAAGGAGTTCTCAGTTTTGTCTCTATGGTTTGTTCCCTCTTCAAATTGCCCTAGGCATAGACTGTGAAAAAGCACTTTCATTGAGAGGGGTTGCCAAGCTTCTAAGAAATAACGAGTTTCCGAAATACCAGCAAATATTTTTTCACCCAATCTTGCTGATACTTGGAGGTAATGATCAGTACACAAATCCCACTTGGCTCACCAATTTTGTTCTTCTAGGTTGAAGCGTTCGTCTACAGTAGCAGTTTTTATATTTAGTTTTCCCTCTGTTCTCTCCTATATAGATAGATGAATTTGGAACTCTAAATCCAACATGGTTTGTAGTAGCTCTTTGAAACTTGACAAAATAATGGTTTTCTCAGTTTTGTCTCTATGGTTTGTTTCGTCTTCAAGAGCCCTAGGCACACACTGTGGAAAAGCACTTTCATTGAGAGGGGTTGCCATGCTTCTAAGAAATACCGTGTTTCCGAAATACCAGCAAATATTTTTCACCCAATCTTGATGTTACTCGTTGCTAATGATCAGTACACAAATCCCACTTGGCTCAACAAATTTTGTTCTTCTAGGTTGAAGCGTTCGTCTACAGTAGCAGTTTTTATATTTAGGTTTCCCTCTGTTCTATCCTATATAGATAGATGAATTTGGAACTCTAAATCCAACACGGTTTGTAGTAGCTCTTTGAAACTTGACAAAATAAAGGAGTTCTCTGTTTTGTCTCTATGGTTTGTTTCCTCTTGAAGTAGCTCTAGGCACAGACTGTGGAAAAGCACTTTCATGAGAGGGGTTGCCAAGCTTCTAAGAAATAACGAGTTTCCGAAATACCAGCAAATATTTTTTCACCCAATCTTGATGATACTTGGTGGTAATGATCAGTTCAGAAATGCCACTTTGCTCACCAAATTTTGTTCTTCTAGGTTGAAGCGTTCGTCTACAGTAGCAGTTTTTATATTTAAGTTTCCCTCTGTTCTCTCCTGTGTAGAAGATGAATTTGGAACTCTAAGTCCAACATGGTTTGTAGTAGCTCTTTGAATATTGACAAAATAAAGGAGTTCTCAGTTTTGTCTCTATGGATTGTTTCCTCTTCAAGTAGCCCTAGGCACACACTGTAGAAAAGCACTTTCATTGAGAGGGGTTGCCAAGCTTGTAAGAAATAACGTGTTTCCGAAATACCAGCAAATATTTTTTCACCCAATCTTGATGATATATGGTGGTAATGATCAGTACACAAATCCCACTTGGCTCACCAAATTTTGTTCTTCTAGGTTGAAGCGTTCGTCTACAGTAGCGGTTTTTATATTTAGGTTTCCCTCTGTTCTCTCCTATATAGATAGATGAATTTGGAACTCTAAATCCAACATGGTTTATAGTAGCTCTTTGAAACTTGACAAAATAAAGGAGTTCTCAGTTTGTCTCTATGGTTTGTTCCCTCTTCAAGTAGCCCTAGGCATAGACTGTGAAAAAGCACTTTCATTGAGAGGGGTTGCCAAGCTTCTAAGAAATAAAAAGTTTCCGAAATACCAGTATATATTTTTTCACCCAATCTTGTTGATACTTGGTGGTAATGATCAGTACACAAATCCCACTTGGCTCACCAAATTTTGTTCTTCTAGGTTGAAGCGTTCGTCTACAGTAGCAGTTTTTATATTTAGTTTTCCCTCTGTTCTCTCCTATATAGATAGATGAATTTGGAAATCTAAATCCAACATGGTTTGTAGTAGCTCTTTGAAACTTGACAAAATAATGGTTTTCTCAGTTTTGTCTCTATGGTTTGTTCCCTCTTCAAGTAGCCCTATCCATCACTGTGGAAAAGCACTTTCATTGAGAGGGGTTGCCATGCTTCTAAGAAATACCGAGTTTCCGAAATACCAGCAAATATTTTTTCACCCAATCTTGATGATACTCGTTGCTAATGATCAGTACACAAATCCCACTTGGCTCAACAAATTTTGTTCTTCTAGGTTGAAGCGTTCGTCTACAGTAGCAGTTTTTATATTTAGGTTTCCCTCTGTTCTCTCCTATATAGATAGATGAATATGGAACTCTAAATCCAACATGGTTTGTAGTAGCTCTTTGAAACTTGACAAAATAAAGGAGTTCTCAGTTTTGTCTCTATGGTTTGTTTCCTTTTCAAGTAGCCCTAGGCACAGACTGTGGAAAAGCACTTTCACTGAGCGTGGTTGCCAATTTCTAAGAAATTACAAGTTTCCGAAACACCAGCAAATATTTTTTCACCCAATCTTGATGATACTAGGTGGTAATGATCAGGAAACATATCCCACTTGGCTCACCAAATTTTGTTCTTCTAGGTTGAAGCGTTCGTCTACAGTAGCAGTTTTTATATTTAGGTTTCTCTCTGTTCTCTCCTATATAGATAGATGAATTTGGGACTCTAAATCCAAAATGGTTTGTAGTAGCTCTTTGAAACTTGACAAAATAAAGGAGTTCTCAGTTTTGTCTCTATGGTTTGTTTCCTCTTCAAGTAGCCCTAGGCCCAGACTGTGGAAAGCACTTTCATTGAGATGGGTTACCATGCTTCTAAGAAACAACGAGTTTCCAATATACCAGCAAATATTTTTTCACCCAATCTTGATGATACTTGGTGGTAATGATCAGTACACAAAGCCCTCTTGGCTCACCATATTTTGTTCTTCTAGGTTGAAGCGTTCGTCTACAATAGCAGTTTTTATATTTAGGTTTCCCTCTGTTCTCTCCTATATAGATAGATGAATTTGGAACTCTAAATCCAACATCATTTGTAGTAGCTCTTTGAAACTAGACAAAATGAAGGGGTTCTCAGTTTTGGCTCTATGGTTTGTTTCCTCTTCAGTAGCCCTAGGCACAGACTGTGGAAATGTACTTTCATTGAGAGGGGTTGCCAAGCTTCTAAGAAATAACGAGTTTCCGAAATACCAGCAAATATTTTTTCAAACAAACTTGATGATACTTGGTGGTAATGATCAGTACACAAATCCCACTTGGCTCACCAAATTTTGTTCTTCTAGGTTGAAGCGTTCGTCTACAATAGCAGTTTTTATATATAGGTTTCCCTCTGTTCTCTCCTATATAGATAGATGAATTTGGAACACTAAATCCAACATGGTTTATAGTAGCTCTTTGAAACTTGACAAAATAAAGGAGTTCTCAGTTTTTCTCTATGGTTTGTTTTATCTTCAAGTAGCGCTAGGCACAGACTGTGGAAAAGCACTTTCATTGAGAGGGGTTGCCAAGCTTCTAAGAAATAACGAGTTTACAAATACCAGCAAATATGTTTTCAGCCAATCTTGATGATACTTGTTGCTGATGATCAGTACACAAATCCCAGTTGGCTCACCAAATTCTGCTCTTCAAGGTTGAAGCGTTCGTCTACAGTAGCAGTTTTTATATTTATGTTTCCCTCTGTTCTCTCGTATATAGATAGATGAATTTGGAACTCTAAATCCAACATGGTTTGTAGTAGCTCTTTGAAACTTGACAAAATAAAGGAGTTCTCAGTTTTGTCTCTATGGTTTGTTTTCTCTTCAAGTAGCCATAGGCACAGACTGTGGAAAAGCACTTTCATTGAGAGGGGTTGCCAAGCTTCTAAGAAATTATGAGTTTCCGAAATACCAGCAAATATTTTTTCACCCAATCTTGATGATACTTGGTGGTAATGATCAGTACACAAATCCCACTTGGCTCACCAATTTTGTTCTTCTAGGTTGAAGCATTCGTCTACAATAGCAGTTTTTGTATTTAGGTTTCCCTCTGTTCTCTCCTATTTAAATAGATGAATTTGGAACTCTAAATCCAACATGGTTTTTAGTAGCTCTTTGAAACTTGACAAAATAAAGGAATTCTCAGTTTTGTCTCTATGGTTTGTTTCCTCTTCAAGTAGCGCTAGGCACAGACTGTGGAAAAGCACTTTCATTGAGAGGGGTTGCCAAGCTTCTAAGAAATAACGAGATTATGAAATACCAGCAAATATGTTTTCAGCCAATCTTGATGATACTTCTTGCTGATGATCAGTACACAAATCCCACTTGGCTCACCAAATTCTGTTCTTCTAGGTTGAAGCGTTCGTCTACAGTAGCAGTTTTATATTTAGGTTTCCCTCTGTTCTTTCGTATATAGATAGATGAATTTGTGACTCTAAATCCAACATGGTTTGTAGTAGCTCTTTGTAACTTGACAAAATAAAGGAGTTCTCAGTTTTGTCTCTATGGTTTGTTTCCTCTTCAAGTATCCCTAGGCACACACTGTGGAAAAGCACTTTCATTGTGAGGGGTTGCCAAGCATCTAAGAAATAACGAGTACCCGAAATACCAGCAAATATTTTTTCACCAAATCTTGATGATAATTGGTGGTAATGATCAGTACGCAAATCCCACTTTGCTTACCAAATTTTGTTCTTCTAGGTTGAAGCGTTCGTCTACAGTAGCAGTTTTTATATTTAGGTTTCCCTCTGTTCTCTCCTGTATAGATAGATGAATTTGGAACTCTAAATCCAACATGGTTTGTAGTAGCTCTCTGAAAATTGACAAAATAAAGGAGTTCTCAGTTTTGTCTCTATGGATTGTTTTATCTTCAAGTAGCCCTAGGCACACACTGTGGAAAAGCACTTTCATTGAGAGGGGTTGCCAAGCTTCTAAGAAATAACGAGTTTCCGAAATACCAGCAAATATTTTTTCACCCAATCTTGATGATATATGGTGGTAATGATCAGTACACAAATCCCACTTGGCTCACCAAATTTTGTTCTTCTAGGTTGAAGCGTTCGTCTACAGTAGCGGTTTTTATATTTAGGTTTCCCTCTGTTCTCTCCTATATAGATAGATGAATTTGGAACTCTAAATCCAACATGGTTTTTAGTAGCTGTTTGAAACTTGACAAAATAAAGGAGTTCTCAGTTTTGTCTCTATGGTTTGTTTCCTCTTCAAGTAGCCCTAGGCACAGACTGTGGAAAAGCACTTTCACTGAGCGTGGTTGCCAATTTCTAAGAAATTTCAAGTTTCCGAAACACCAGCAAATATTTTTTCACCCAATCTTGATGATACTAGGTGGTAATGATCAGTAAACATATCCCACTTGGCTCACCAAATTTTGTTCTTCTAGGTTGAAGCGTTCGTCTACAGTAGCAGTTTTTATATTTAGGTTTCTCTCTGTTCTCTCCTATATAGATAGATGAATTTGGGACTCTAAATCCAACATGGTTTGTAGTAGCTCTTTGAAACTTGACATAATAAAGGAGTTCTCAGTTTTGTCTCTATGGTTTGTTTCCTCTTCAAGTAGCCCTAGGCACAGACTGTGGAAAGCACTTTCATTGAGATGGGTTACCAAGCTTCTAAGAAACAACGAGTTTCCAATATACCAGCAAATATTTTTTCACCCAATCTTGATGATACTTGGTGGTAATGATCAGTACACAAATCCCTCTTGGCTCACCATATTTTGTTCTTCTAGGTTGAAGCGTTCGTCTACAGTAGCAGTTTTTATATTTAGGTTTCCCTCTGTTCTCTCCTATATAGATAGATGAATTTGGAACTCTAAATCCAACATCATTTGTAGTAGCTCTTTGAAACTTGACAAAAATAAAGGAGTTCTCAGTTATGGCTCTATGGTTTGTTTCCTCTTCAGTAGCCCTAGGCACAGACTGTGGAAAAGTACTTTCATTGAGAGGGGTTGCCAAGCTTCTAAGAAATAACGAGTTTCCTTAAATACCAGCAAGTATTTTTTCAAACAAACTTGATGATACTTGGTGGTAATGATCAGTACAGAAATCCCACTTGGCTCACCAAATTTTGTTCTTCTAGGTTTAAGCGTTCGTCTACAATAGCAGTTTTTATATATAGGTTTCCCTCTGTTCTCTCCTATATAGATAGATGAATTTGGACTCTAAATCCAACATGGTTTGTAGTAGCTCTTTGAAACTTGACAAAATAATGGTTTTTTCAGTTTTGTCTCTATGGTTTGTTTCCTCTTTAAGAAGCCCTAGGCACAGACTGTGGAAAGCACTTTCATTGAGATGGGTTGCCAAGCTTCTAAGAAATAACGAGTTTCCGAAATACCAGCAAATATTTTTTCACCCAATCTTGATGATACTTGGTGGTAATGATCAGTACACAAATCCCACTTGGCTCACCAAATTTTGTTATTCTAGGTTGAAGTGTTCGTCTACAATAGCATTTTCATATATATAGGTTTCCCTCTGTTCTCTCCTATATAGATAGATGAATTTGGAACACTAAATCCAACATGGTTTATAGTAGCTCTTTGAAACTTGACAAAATAAAGGAGTTCTCAGTTTTGTCTCTATGGTTTGTTTTCTCTTCAAGTAGCGCTAGGCACAGACTGTGGAAAAGCACTTTCATTGAGAGGGGTTGCCAAGCTTCTAAGAAATAATGAGTTTACGAAATACCAGCAAATATGTTTTCATCCAATATTGATGTTACTTGTTGCTGATGATCAGTACACAAATCCCACTTGGCTCACCAAATTCTGTTCTTCAAGTTTGAAGCGTTCGTCTACAGTAGCAGTTTTTATATTAAGGTTTCCCTCTGTTCTCTCATATATAGATAGATGAATTTGGAACTCGAAATCCAACATGGTTTGTAGTAGCTCTTTGAAACTTGACAAAATAAAGGAGTTCCCAGTTTTGTCTCTATGGTTTGTTTCCTCTTCAAGTAGCCATAGGCACAGACTGTGGAAAAGCACTTTCATGGACAGGGGTTGCCAAGCTTCTAAGAAATAACGAGTTTCCGAAATACCAGCAAATATTTTTTCACCCAATCTTGCTGATACTTGGTGGTAATGATCAGTTCAAAAATCCCACTTGGCTCACCAAATTTTGTTCTTCTAGGTTGAAGCGTTCGTCTACAGTAGCGGTTTTTATATTTAGGTTTCCCTCTATTCTCTCCTATATAGATAGATGAATTTGGAACTCTAAATCCAACATGGTTTGTAGTAGCTCTTTGAAACTTGACAAAATAAAGGAGTTCTCAGTTTTGTCTCTATGGTTTGTTTCCTCTTCAAGTGCCCTAGGCACAGACTGTGGAAAGCACTTTCATTGAGATGGGTTGCCAAGCTTCTAAGAAATAACGAGTTTCCAAAATACCAGCAAATATTTTTTCACCCAATCTTGATGATACTTGGTGGTAATGATCAGTACTCAAATCCCACTTGGCTCACCAAATTTTGTTCTTCTAGGTTGAAGCGTTCGTCTACAATAGCAGTTTTTATATATAGGTTTCCCTCTGTTCTCTCCTATATAGATAGATGAATTTGGAACTCTAAATCCAACATGGTTTATAGTAGCTCTTTGAAACTTGACAAAATAAAGGAGTTCTCAGTTTTGTCTCTATGGTTTGTTTTCACTTCAAGTAGCGCTAGGCACAGACCGTGGAAAAGCACTTTCATTGAGAGGGGCTGCCAAGCTTCTAAGAAATAACGAGTTTACGAAATACCAGCAAATATGTTTTCAGCCAATCTTGATGATACTTGTTGCTGATGATCAGTACACAAATCCCACTTGGCTCACCAAATTCTGTTCTTCAAGGTTGAAGCGTTCGTCTACAGTAGCAGTTTTTATATTTAGGTTTCTCTCTGTTCTCTCCTATATAGATAGATGAATTTGGGACTCTAAATCCAACATGGTTTGTAGTAGCTCTTTGAAACTTGACATAATAAAGGAGTTCTCAGTTTTGTCTCTATGGTTTGTTTCCTCTTCAAGTAGCCCTAGGCACAGACTGTGGAAAGCACTTTCATTGAGATGGGTTACCAAGCTTCTAAGAAACAACGAGTTTCCAATATACCAGCAAATATTTTTTCACCCAATCTTGATGATACTTGGTGGTAATGATCAGTACACAAATCCCTCTCGGCTCACCATATTTTGTTCTTCTAGGTTGAAGCGTTCGTCTACAGTAGCAGTTTTTATATTTAGGTTTCCCTCTGTTCTCTCCTATATAGATAGATGAATTTGGAACTCTAAATCCAACATCATTTGTAGTAGCTCTTTGAAACTTGACAAAATAAAGGAGTTCTCAGTTATGGCTCTATGGTTTGTTTCCTCTTCAGTAGCCCTAGGCACAGACTGTGGAAAAGTACTTTCATTGAGAGGGGTTGCCAAGCTTCTAAGAAATAACGAGTTTCCTTAAATACCAGCAAGTATTTTTTCAAACAAACTTGATGATACTTGGTGGTAATGATCAGTACAGAAATCCCACTTGGCTCACCAAATTTTGTTCTTCTAGGTTGAAGCGTTCGTCTACAATAGCAGTTTTTATATATAGGTTTCCCTCTGTTCTCTCCTATATAGATAGATGAATTTGGACTCTAAATCCAACATGGTTTGTAGTAGCTCTTTGAAACTTGACAAAATAATGGTTTTCTCAGTTTTGTCTCTATGGTTTGTTTCCTCTTTAAGAAGCCCTAGGCACAGACTGTGGAAAGCACTTTCATTGAGATGGGTTGCAAGCTTCTAAGAAATAACGAGTTTCCGAAATACCAGCAAATATTTTTTCACCCAATCTTGATGATACTTGGTGGTAATGATCAGTACACAAATCCCACTTGGCTCACCAAATTTTGTTCTTCTAGGTTGAAGCGTTCGTCTACAATAGCATTTTCATATATATAGGTTTCCCTCTGTTCTCTCCTATATAGATAGATGAATTTGGAACACTAAATCCAACATGGTTTATAGTAGCTCTTTGAAACTTGACAAAATAAAGGAGTTCTCAGTTTTGTCTCTATGGTTTGTTTTCTCTTCAAGTAGCGCTAGGCACAGACTGTGGAAAAGCACTTTCATTGAGAGGGGTTGCCAAGCTTCTAAGAAATAATGAGTTTACGAAATACCAGCAAATATGTTTTCATCCAATATTGATGTTACTTGTTGCTGATGATCAGTACACAAATCCCACTTGGCTCACCAAATTCTGTTATTCAAGGTTGAAGCGTTCGTCTACAGTAGCAGTTTTTATATTTAGGTTTCCCTCTGTTCTCTCATATATAGATAGATGAATTTGGAACTCTAAATCCAACATGGTTTGTAGTAGCTCTTTGAAACTTGACAAAATAAAGGAGTTCCCAGTTTTGTCTCTATGGTTTGTTTCCTCTTCAAGTAGCCATAGGCACAGACTGTGGAAAAGCACTTTCATGGAGAGGGGTTGCCAAGCTTCTAAGAAATAACGAGTTTCCGAAATACCAGCAAATATTTTTTCACCCAATCTTGCTGATACTTTGGTGGTAATGATCAGTACAAAAATCCCACTTGGCTCACCAAATTTTGTTCTTCTAGGTTGAAGCGTTCGTCTACAGTAGCGGTTTTTATATTTAGGTTTCCCTCTATTCTCTCCTATATAGATAGATGAATTTGGAACTCTAAATCCAACATGGTTTGTAGTAGCTCTTTGAAACTTGACAAAATAAAGGAGTTCTCAGTTTTGTCTCTATGGTTTGTTTCCTCTTCAAGTGCCCTAGGCACAGACTGTGGAAAGCACTTTCATTGAGATGGGTTGCCAAGCTTCTAAGAAATAACGAGTTTCCGAAATACCAGCAAATATTTTTTCACCCAATCTTGATGATACTTGGTGGTAATGATCAGTACTCAAATCCCACTTGGCTCACCAAATTTTGTTCTTCTAGGTTGAAGCGTTCGTCTACAATAGCAGTTTTTATATATAGGTTTCCCTCTGTTCTCTCCTATATAGATAGATGAATTTGGAACTCTAAATCCAACATGGTTTATAGTAGCTCTTTGAAACTTGACAAAATAAAGGAGTTCTCAGTTTTGTCTCTATGGTTTGTTTTCACTACAAGTAGCGCTAGGCACAGACCGTGGAAAAGCACTTTCATTGAGAGGGGCTGCCAAGCTTCTAAGAAATAACGAGTTTACGAAATACCAGCAAATATGTTTTCAGCCAATCTTGATGATACTTGTTGCTGATGATCAGTACACAAATCCCACTTGGCTCACCAAATTCTGTTCTTCAAGGTTGAAGCGTTCGTCTACAGTAGCAGTTTTTATATTTAGGTTTCCCTTTGTTCTCTCGTATATAGATAGATGAATTTGGAACTCTAAATCCAACATGGTTTGTAGTAGCTCTTTGAAACTTGACAAAATAAAGGAGTTCTCAGTTTTGTGTCTATGGTTTGTTTCCTCTTCAAGTAGCCATAGGCACAGACTGTGGAAAAGCACTTTCATTGAGAGGGGTTGCCAAGCTTCTAAGAAATTACGAGTTTCCGAAATACCAGCATATATTTTTTCACCCAATCTTGATGATACTTCTTGCTGATGATCAGTACACAAATCCCACTTGGCTCACCAAATTCTGTTCTTCTAGGTTGAAGAGTTCGTCTACAGTAGCAGTTTTAAATTTAGGTTTCCCTCTGTTCTTTCATATATAGATAGATGAATTTGGAACTCTAAATCCATCATGGTTTCTAGTAGCTCTTTGTAACTTGACAAAATAAAGGAGTTCTCAGTTTTGTCTCTATGGTTTGTTTTCTCTTCAAGTAGCGCTAGGCACAGACTGTGGAAAAGCACTTTCATTGAGAGGGGTTGCCAAGCTTCTAAGAAATAACGAGTTTACGAAATACCAGCAAATATGTTTTCAGCCAATCTTGATGATACTTGTTGCTGATGATCATTACCCAAATCCCTCTTGGCTCACCATATTTTGTTCTTCTAGGTTGAAGCGTTCGTCTACAATAGCAGTTTTTATATTTAGGTTTCCCTCTGTTCTCTCCTATATAGATAGATGAATTTGGAACTCTAAATCCAACATCATTTGTAGTAGCTCTTTGAAACTTGACAAAATAAAGGAGTTCTCAGTTTTGGCTCTATGGTTTGTTTCCTCTTCAGTAGCCCTAGGCACAGACTGTGGAAAAGTACTTTCATTGAGAGGGGTTGCCAAGCTTCTAAGAAATAACGAGTTTCCGAAATACCAGCAAGTATTTTTTCAAACAAACTTGATGATACTTGGTGGTAATGATCAGTACACAAATCCCACTTGGCTCACCAAATTTTGTTCTTCTAGGTTGAAGCGTTCGTCTACAGTAGCAGTTTCTATATTTTGGATTCCCTCTGTTCTCTCCTATATAGATAGATGAATTTGGAACTCTAAATCCAACATGGTTTGTATTAGCTCTCTGAAACTTGACAAAATAAAGGAGTTCTCAGTTTTGTCTCTATGGTTTGTTTCTTCTTCAAGTAGCTCTAGGCACAGACTGTGGAAAGGCACTTTCATTGAGAGGGCTTGCCAAGCTTCCAAGAAATTACGAGTTTCCGAAATACCAGCAAATATTTTTTCAACCAAACTTGATGATACGTGTTCGTAATGACAAGTACACAAATCCCACTTGGCTCACCAAATTTTGTTCTTCTAGGTTGAAGCGTTCGTTTACAGTAACAGTTTTTATTTTTAGGTTTCACTCTGTTCTCTCATATATAGATAGATGAATTTGGAACTCTAAGTGCAACATGGTTTTTAGTAGCTCTTTGAAACGTGACAAAATAAAGGAGTTCTCAGTTAAGTCTCTATTTTTTGTTTCCCGTTCAAGTAGCTCTAGGCACAGACTGTGGAAAAGCACTTTCATTGAGAGGGGTTGGCAAGCTTCTAAGAAATAACGAGTTTCCGAAATACCAGCAAATATTTTTTCACCCAATCTTGATGATACGTGGTGGTAATGACAAGTACACAAAGCTCTCCTGGCTCACCGAATTTCGTTCTTCTAGGTTGAAGCGTTCGTCTACAGTAGCAGTTTTTATATTTGGGTTTCCCTCTGTTCTCTCCTATATAGATAGATGAATTTGGAACTCTAAATCCAACATGGTTTGTAGTAGCTCTTTGAAAATTGACAAAATAAAGGAGTTCTCAGTTTTGTCTCTATGGTTTGTTTCCTCTTCAAGTGCCCTAGGCACAGACTGTGGAAAGCACTTTCATTGAGATGGGTTGCCAAGCTTCTAAGAAATAACGAGTTTCCGAAATACCAGCAAATATTTTTTCACCCAATCTTGATGATACTTGGTGGTAATGATCAGTACTCAAATCCCACTTGGCTCACCAAATTTTGTTCTTCTAGGTTGAAGCGTTCGTCTACAATAGCAGTTTTTATATATAGGTTTCCCTCTGTTCTCTCCTATATAGATATGAATTTGGAACTCTAAATCCAACATGGTTTACAGTAGCTCTTTGAAACTTGACAAAATAAAGGAGTTCTCAGTTTTGTCTCTATGGTTTGTTTTCACTTCAAGTAGCGCTAGGCACAGACCGTGGAAAAGCACTTTCATTGAGAGGGGCTGCCAAGCTTCTAAGAAATAACGAGTTTACGAAATACCAGCAAATATGTTTTCAGCCAATCTTGATGATACTTGTTGCTGATGATCAGTACACAAATCCCACTTGGCTCACCAAATTCTGTTCTTCAAGGTTGAAGCGTTCGTCTACAGTAGCAGTTTTTATATTTAGGTTTCCCTTTGTTCTCTCGTATATAGATAGATGAATTTGGAACTCTAAATCCAACATGGTTTGTAGTAGCTCTTCGAAACTTGACAAAATAAAGGAGTTCTCAGTTTTGTCTCTATGGTTTGTTTCCTCTTCAAGTAGCCATAGGCACAGACTGTGGAAAAGCACTTTCATTGAGAGGGGTTGCCAAGCTTCTAAGAAATTACGAGTTTCCGAAATACCAGCATATATTTTTTCACCCAATCTTGATGATACTTGGTGATAATGATCAGTACACAAATCCCACTTGGCTCACCAAATTTTGTTCTTCTAGGTTGAAGCATTCGTCTACAATAGCAGTTTTTGTATTTAGGTTTCCCTCTGTTCTCTCCTATTTAAATAGATGAATTTGGAACTCTAAATCCAACATGGTTTTTAGTAGTTCTTTAAAACTTGACAAAATAAAGGAGTTCTCAGTTTTGTCTCTATGGTTTGTTTTCCTCTTCAAGTAGCGCTAGGCACAGACTGTGGAAAAGCACTTTCATTGAGAGGGGTTGCCAAGCTTCTAAGAAATAACGAGTTTATGAAATACCAGCAAATATATTTTCAGCCAATCTTGATGATACTTCTTGCTGATGATCAGTACACAAATCCCACTTGGCTCACCAAATTCTGTTCTTCTAGGTTGAAGAGTTCGTCTACAGTAGCAGTTTTAAATTTAGGTTTCCCTCTGTTCTTTCATATATAGATAGATGAATTTGGAACTCTAAATCCATCATGGTTTCTAGTAGCTCTTTGTAACTTGACAAAATAAAGGAGTTCTCAGTTTTGTCTCTATGGTTTGTTTTCTCTTCAAGTAGCGCTAGGCATAGACTGTGGAAAAGCACTTTCATTGAGAGGGGTTGCCAAGCTTCTAAGAAATAATGAGTTTACGAAATACCAGCAAATATGTTTTCAGCCAATCTTGATGATACTTGTTGCTGATGATCATTACCCAAATCCCTCTTGGCTCACCATATTTTGTTCTTCTAGGTTGAAGCGTTCGTCTACAATAGCAGTTTTTATATTTAGGTTTCCCTCTGTTCTCTCCTATATAGATAGATGAATTTGGAACTCTAAATCCAACATCATTTGTAGTAGCTCTTTGAAACTTGACAAAATAAAGGAGTTCTCAGTTTTGGCTCTATGGTTTGTTTCCTCTTCAGTAGCCCTAGGCACAGACTGTGGAAAAGTACTTTCATTGAGAGGGGTTGCCAAGCTTCTAAGAAATAACGAGTTTCCGAAATACCAGCAAGTATTTTTTCAAACAAACTTGATGATACTTGGTGGTAATGATCAGTACACAAATCCCACTTGGCTCACCAAATTTTGTTCTTCTAGGTTGAAGCGTTCGTCTACAGTAGCAGTTTCTATATTTTGGATTCCCTCTGTTCTCTCCTATATAGATAGATGAATTTGGAACTCTAAATCCAACATGGTTTGTATTAGCTCTCTGAAACTTGACAAAATAAAGGAGTTCTCAGTTTTGTCTCTATGGTTTGTTTCTTCTTCAAGTAGCTCTAGGCACAGACTGTGGAAAGGCACTTTCATTGAGAGGGCTTGCCAAGCTTCCAAGAAATTACGAGTTTCCGAAATACCAGCAAATATTTTTTCAACCAAACTTGATGATACGTGTTCGTAATGACAAGTACACAAATCCCACTTGGCTCACCAAATTTTGTTCTTCTAGGTTGAAGCGTTCGTTTACAGTAACAGTTTTTATTTTTAGGTTTCACTCTGTTCTCTCATATATAGATAGATGAATTTGGAACTCTAAGTGCAACATGGTTTTTAGTAGCTCTTTGAAACGTGACAAAATAAAGGAGTTCTCAGTTAAGTCTCTATTTTTTGTTTCCCGTTCAAGTAGCTCTAGGCACAGACTGTGGAAAAGCACTTTCATTGAGAGGTGTTGGCAAGCTTCTAAGAAATAACGAGTTTCCGAAATACCAGCAAATATTTTTTCACCCAATCTTGATGATACGTGGTGGTAATGACAAGTACACAAAGCTCTCCTGGCTCACCGAATTTCGTTCTTCTAGGTTGAAGCGTTCGTCTACAGTAGCAGTTTTTATATTTGGGTTTCCCTCTGTTCTCTCCTATATAGATAGATGAATTTGGAAGTCTAAATCCAACATGGTTTGTAGTAGCTCTTTGAAACTTGATAAAATAAAGGAGTTCTCATTTTTGAATCTATGGTTTGTTTCCTCTTCAAGTAGCCCTAAGCAAAGACTGTGGAAAAGCACTTTCATTGAAAGGGGTTGCCAAGCTTCCAAGAAATTACGAGTTTCCGAAATACCAGCAAATATTTTTTCAACCAATCTTGATGATACTTGGCGGTAATGATCAGGACACAAATCCCACTTGGCTCACCGTATTTTGTTCTTCTAGGTTGAAGCGTTCGTCTACAGTAGCAGTTTTTATATTTAGATTTCCCTCTGTTCTCTCCTATATAGATAGATGAATTTGGAACTCTAAATCCAACATGGTTTGAAGTAGCTCTTTGAAACTTGACAAAATAAAAACGTTCTCAGTTTTGACTCTATGGATTGTTTCCTCTTCAAGTAGCTCTAGGCACAGACTGTGGAAAAGCACTTTCATTGAGAGGGGTTGCCAAGCTTCTAAGAATTTACGAGTTTCCGAAATACCAGGATATATTTTTAAAACCCAATCTTGATGATACTTGGTGGTAATGATCAGGACACAAATCCCACTAGGCTCACCAAATTTGTTCTTCTAGGTTGAAGCGTTCGTCTACAGTAGCAGTTTTTATATTTAGGTTTCCCTCTGTTCTCTCCTATATAGATAGATGAATTTGGAACTCTAAATCCAACATGGTTTGTATTAGCTCTTTGTAACTTGACAAAATAAAGGAGTTCTCGGTTTTGTCTCTATGGTTTGTTTCCTCTTCAAGTAGCCCTAAGCAAAGACTGTGGAAAAGCACTTTCATTGAAAGGGGTTGCCAAGCTTCCAAGAAATTACGAGATTCCGAAATACCAGCAAATATTTTTTAAACCAAACTTGATGATACGTGGTGGTAATGACAAGTACACAAATCTCACTTGGCTCACCAATTTTTGTTCTTCTAGTTTGAAGCGTTCGTTTACAGTAGCAGTTTTTATTTTTAGGTTTCACTCTGTTCTCTCCTATATAGATAGATGAATTTGGAACAATAAATCCAACATGGTTTGTATTAGCTCTTTGTAACTTGACAAAATAAAGGGGTTCTCAGTTTTGTCTCTATGGTTTGTTTCCCCTTCAAGTAGCTCTAGGCACAGACTGTGGAAAAGCACTTTCATTGAAAGGGGTTGCCAAGCTTCCAAGAAATAACTAGTTTCCGAAATACCGGCAAATATTTTTTCACCCAATCTTTATGATACTTGGTGGTAATGATCGGGACACAAATCCCACTTGGCTCACGAAATTTTGTTCTTCTATGTTGAAGCGTTCGTCTACAGTAGCAGTTTTATATTTAGGTTTCCCTCTGTTCTCTCCTATATACATAGATGAATAGGGAACTCTAAATCCAACATGGTATGTAGTAGCTCTTTCACACTTGACAAAAAAAAGTAGTTATCAGTTTTGTCTCTATGGTTTGTTTCCTCTTCAAGTAACCCTAGGCACAGACTGTGGAAAAGCACTTTCATTGAGAGGGGTTGCCAAGCTTCTAACAAATAACGAGTTTCTGAAACAGCAGCAAATATTTTTTCACTCAATCTTGATGATACTTGGTAATAATGATCAGTACACAAATCCCACTTTGCTCACCAAATTTTCTTCTTCTAGGTTGAAGCGTTCATCTACAGTAGCAGTTTTTATATTTAGGTTTCCCTCTGTTCTCTCCTATATAGATAGATGAATTTGGAACTCTAAATCCAACATGGTATGTAGTAGCTCTTTGAAACTTGAAAAAAAAAGTAGTTCTCAGTTTTGTCTCTATGGTTTGTTTCCTCTTCAAGTAGCCCTAAACAAAGACTGTGAAAAGCACTTTCATTGAAAGGGTTTGCCAGGCTTCCAAGAAATTACGAGTTTCCGAAATACCAGCAAATATTTTTTCACCCAATCTTGATGATACGTGGTGGTAATAATCAGTACACAAATCCCACTTGGCTCACCAAATTTTGTTCTTCTAGGTTGAAGCGTTCGTCTACAGTAGCAGTTTTTATATTTAGGTTTCCCTCTGTTCTCTCCTATATAGATAGATGAATTTGGAACTCTAAATCCAACATGGTTTGTATTGGCTCTTTGTAAGTTGACAAAATAAAGGAGTTCTCAGTTTTGTCTCTATGGTTTGTTTCCTCTTCAAGTAGCCCTAAGAAAACACTGTGGAAAAGCATTTTCATTGAAAGGGGTACCAAGCTTCCAAGAAATTACGAGTTTCCGAAATACCATCAAATATTATTTCAACCAATCTTGATGATACGTGGTGGTAATGACAAGTACACAAATCCCACTTGGCTCACCAATTTTTGTTCTTCTAGGTTGAAGTGTTCGTCTACAGTAGCAGTTTCTATATTTTGGTTTCCCTCTGTTCTCTCCTATATAGATAGATGAATTTGGAACTCTAAGTCCAACATGGTTTGTATTAGCTCTTGGAAACTTGACAAAATAAAGGAGTTCTCAGTTTAGTCTCTATGGTTTGTTTCTTCTTCAAGTAGCTCTAGGCACAGACTGTGAAAAGGCACTTTCATTGAGAGCGGTTGCCATGCTTCCAAGAAATTACGAGTTTCCGAAATACCAGCAAATATTTTTTCAACCAAACTTGATGATACGTGTTCGTAATGAAAAGTACACAAATCCCACTTGGCTCACCAAATTTTGTTCTTTTAGGTTGAAGCGTTCGTTTACAGTAACAGTTTTTATTTTTAGGTTTCACTCTGTTCTCTCATATATAGATAGATGAATTTGGAACTCTAAATCCAACATGGTTTTTAGTAGCTCTTTGAAACTTGACAAAATAAAGGAGTTCTCAGTTAAGTCTCTATGGTTTGTTTCCCGTTCAAGTAGCTCTAGACACAGACTGTGGAAAAGCACTTTCATTGAGAGGGGTTGCCAAGCTTCTAAGAAATAACGAGTTTCCGAAATACCAGCAAATATTTTTTCAGCCAATCTTGATGATACGTGGTGGTAATGACAAGTACACAAATCTCTCCTGGCTCACCGAATTTTGTTCTTCTAGGTTGAAGCGTTCGTCTACAGTAGCAGTTTTTATATTTAGGTTTCCCTCTGTTCTCTCCTATATAGATAGATGAATTTGGAACTCTAAATCCAACATAGTTTGTAGAAGCTCTTTGAAACTTGACCAAAAAAAGTAGTTCTCATTTTTGTCTCTATGGTTTGTTTCCTCTTCAAGTACCCCACAGCAAAGACTGTGGAAAAGCACTTTCATTGAAAGGGGTTGCCAAGCGTCCAAGAAATAACTAGTTTCCGAAATACCGGCAAATATTTTTTCACCCAATCTTTATGATACTTGGTGGTAATGATCGGGACACAAATCCCACTTGGCTCACGAAATTTTGTTCTTCTATGTTGAAGCGTTCGTCTACAGTAGCAGTTTTATATTTAGGTTTCCCTCTGTTCTCTCCTATATACATAGATGAATAGGGAACTCTAAATCCAACATGGTATGTAGTAGCTCTTTCACAATTGACAAAAAAAAGTAGTTATCAGTTTTGTCTCTATGGTTTGTTTCCTCTTCATGTAGCCCTAGGCACAGACTGTGGAAAAGCACTTTCATTGAGAGGGGTTGCCAAGCTTCTAACAAATAACGAGTTTCTGAAACAGCAGCAAATATTTTTTCACTCAATCTTGATGATACTTGGTAATAATGATCAGTACACAAATCCCACTTTGCTCACCAAATTTTCTTCTTCTAGGTTGAAGCGTTCGTCTACAGTAGCAGTTTTTATATTTAGGTTTCCCTCTGTTCTTTCTTATATAGATAGATGAATTTGGAACTCTAAACCCAACATGGTTTGTAGTAGCTCTTTGAAAGTTGACAAAATATAGGAGTTCTCAGTTTTGTCTCTATTGTTTGTTTCCTCTTCAAGTAGCTCTAGGCACAGACTGTGGAAAAGCACTTTCATTGAGAGGGGTTGCCAAGCTTCTAAGAAATTAGGAGTTTCCGAAATAAGAGGATATATTTTTAAACCCAATCTTGATGATACTTGGTGGTAATGATCAGGACACAAATCCCACTTGCCTCACCGAATTTTGTTCTTCTAGGTTGAAGCGTTCGTCTACAGTAGCATTTTGTATATTTAGGTTTCCCTCTGTTCTCTCCTATATAGATAGATGAATTTGGAACTCTAAATCCAACATGGTTTGTTTTGGCTCTTTGTAACTTGACAAAATAAAGGAGTTCTCAGTTTTGTCTCTATGGTTTGTTTCCTCTTCAAGTAGACCTAAGAAAACACTGTGGAAAAGCATTTTCATTGAAAGGGGTTGCCAACCTTCCAAGAAATTACGAGTTTCCGAAATACCGGCAAATATTTTTTCACCCAATCTTGATGATACTTGCCGGTAATGATCAGGACACAAATCCTAATTGGCTCACCGAATTTTGTTCTTCTAGGTTGAAGCGTTCGTCTACAGTAGCAGTTATTATATTTAGATTTCCCTCTGTTCTCTCCAATATAGATAGATCAATTTATAACTCTAAATAAAACATGGTTTGAAGTAGCTCTTTGAAACTTGACAAAATAAAAAAGTTCTCAGTTTTGACTCTACGGTTTGTTTCCTCTTCAAGTAGCTCTAGGCCAGACTGTGGATAAGCACTTTCATTGAGAGGGGTTGCCAAGCTTCTAAGAAATAACAAGTTTCCGAAATACCAGGTAATATTTTTTCACCCAATCTTGATGATACTTGGTGGTAATGATCAGGACGCAACTCCCACTTGACTCACCAAATTTTGTTCTTCTAGGTTGAAGCGTTTGTCTACAGTAGCAGTTTTTATATTTAGGTTTTCCTCTGTTCTCTCCTATATAGATAGATGAATTTGGAACTCTAAATCCAACATGGTATGTAGTAGCTCTTTGAAACTTGAAAAAAAAAGTAGGTCTCAGTTTTGTCTCTATGGTTTGTTTCCTCTTCAAGTAGCCCTAAACAAAGACTGTGAAAAGCACTTTCATTGAAAGGGTTTGCCAGGCTTCCAAGAAATTACGAGTTTCCGAAATACCAGCAAATATTTTTTCACCCAATCTTGATGATACGTGGTGGTAATAATCAGTACACAAATCCCACTTGGCTCACCAAATTTTGTTCTTCTAGGTTGAAGCGTTCGTCTACAGTAGCAGTTTTTATATTTACGTTTCCCTCTGTTCTCTCCTATATAGATAGATGAATTTGGAACTCTAAATCCAACATGGTTTGTATTGGCTCTTTGTAAGTTGACAAAATAAAGGAGTTCTCAGTTTTGTCTCTATGGTTTGTTTCCTCTTCAAGTAGCCCTAAGAAAACACTGTGGAAAAGCATTTTCATTGAAAGGGGTACCAAGCTTCCAAGAAATTACGAGTTTCCGAAATACCATCAAATATTTTTTCAACCAATCTTGATGATACGTGGTGGTAATGACAAGTACACAAATCCCACTTGGCTCACCAATTTTTGTTCTTCTAGGTTGAAGTGTTCGTCTACAGTAGCAGTTTCTATATTTTGGTTTCCCTCTGTTCTCTCCTATATAGATAGATGAATTTGCAACTCTAAGTCCAACATGGTTTGTATTAGCTCTTGGAAACTTGACAAAATAAAGGGGTTCTCAGTTTAGTCTCTATGGTTTGTTTCTTCTTCAAGTAGCTCTAGGCACAGACTGTGAAAAGGCACTTTCATTGAGAGCGGTTGCCATGCTTCCAAGAAATTACGAGTTTCCGAAATACCAGCAAATATTTTTTCAACCAAACTTGATGATACGTGTTCGTAATGACAAGTACACAAATCCCACTTGGCTCACCAAATTTTGTTCTTTTAGGTTGAAGCGTTCGTTTACAGTAACAGTTTTTATTTTTAGGTTTCACTCTGTTCTCTCATATATAGATAGATGAATTTGGAACTCTAAATCCAACATGGTTTTTAGTAGCTCTTTGAAACTTGACAAAATAAAGGAGTTCTCAGTTAAGTCTCTATGGTTTGTTTCCCGTTCAATTAGCTCTAGACACAGACTGTGGAAAAGCACTTTCATTGAGAGGGGTTGCCAAGCTTCTAAGAAATAACGAGTTTCCGAAATACCAGCAAATATTTTTTCACCCAATCTTGATGATACGTGGTGGTAATGACAAGTACACAAATCTCTCCTGGCTCACCGAATTTTGTTCTTCTAGGTTGAAGCGTTCGTCTACAGTAGCAGTTTTTATATTTAGGTTTCCCTCTGTTCTCTCCTATATAGATAGATGAATTTGGAACTCTAAATCCAACATAGTTTGTAGTAGCTCTTTGAAACTTGACCAAAAAAAGTAGTTCTCATTTTTGTCTCTATGGTTTGTTTCCTCTTCAAGTACCCCACAGCAAAGACTGTGGAAAAGCACTTTCATTGAAAGGAGTTGCCAAGCGTCCAAGAAATAACTAGTTTCCGAAATACCGGCAAATATTTTTTCACCCAATCTTTATGATACTTGGTGGTAATGATCGGGACACAAATCCCACTTGGCTCACGAAATTTTGTTCTTCTATGTTGAAGCGTTCGTCTACAGTAGCAGTTTTATATTTAGGTTTCCCTCTGTTCTCTCCTATATACATAGATGAATAGGGAACTCTAAATCCAACATGGTATGTAGTAGCTCTTTCACAATTGACAAAAAAAAAAGTAGTTATCAGTTTTGTCTCTATGGTTTGTTTCCTCTTCATGTAGCCCTAGGCACAGACTGTGGAAAAGCACTTTCATTGAGAGGGGTTGCCAAGCTTCTAACAAATAACGAGTTTCTGAAACAGCAGCAAATATTTTTTCACTCAATCTTGATGATACTTGGTAATAATGATCAGTACACAAATCCCACTTTGCTCACCAAATTTTCTTCTTCTAGGTTGAAGCGTTCGTCTACAGTAGCAGTTTTTATATTTAGGTTTCCCTCTGTTCTTTCTTATATAGATAGATGAATTTGGAACTCTAAACCCAACGTGGTTTGTAGTAGCTCTTTGAAAGTTGACAAAATATAGGAGTTCTCAGTTTTGTCTCTATTGTTTGTTTCCTCTTCAAGTAGCTCTAGGCACAGACTGTGGAAAAGCACTTTCATTGAGAGGTGTTGCCAAGCTTCTAAGAAATTAGGAGTTTCCGAAATACCAGGATATATTTTTAAACCCAATCTTGATGATACTTGGTGGTAATGATCAGGACACAAATCCCACTTGGCTCACCGAATTTTGTTCTTCTAGGTTGAAGCGTTCGTCTACAGTAGCATTTTGTATATTTAGGTTTCCCTCTGTTCTCTCCTATATAGATAGATGAATTTGGAACTCTAAATCCAACATGGTTTGTATTGGCTCTTTGTAACTTGACAAAATAAAGGAGTTCGCAGTTTTGTCTCTATGGTTTGTTTCCTCTTCAAGTAGCCCTAAGAAAACACTGTGGAAAAGCATTTTCATTGAAAGGGGTTGCCAACCTTCCAAGAAATTACTAGTTTCCAAAATACCGGCAAATATTTTTTCACCCAATCTTGATGATACTTGCCGGTAATGATCAGGACACAAATCCTAATTGGCTCACCGAATTTTGTTCTTCTAGGTTGAAGCGTTCGTCTACAGTAGCAGTTATTATATTTAGATTTCCCTCTGTTCTCTCCAATATAGATAGATCAATTTATAACTCTAAATAAAACATGGTTTGAAGTAGCTCTTTGAAACTTGACAAAATAAAAAAGTTCTCAGTTTTGACTCTACGGTTTGTTTCCTCTTCAAGTAGCTCTAGGCCAGACTGTGGATAAGCACTTTCATTGAGAGGGGTTGCCAAGCTTCTAAGAAATAACAAGTTTCCGAAATACCAGGTAATATTTCTTCACCCAATCTTGATGATACTTGGTGGTAATGATCAGGACGCAACTCCCACTTGACTCACCGAATTTTGTTCTTCTAGGTTGAAGCGTTTGTCTACAGTAGCAGTTTTTATATTTAGGTTTTCCTCTGTTCTCTCCTATATAGATAGATGAATTTGGAACTCTAAATCCAACATGGTATGTAGTAGCTCTTTGAAACTTGAAAAAAAAAGTAGTTCTCAGTTTTGTCTCTATGGTTTGTTTCCTCTTCAACTAGCCCTATACAAAGACTGTGAAAAGCACTTTCATTGAAAGGGGTTGCCAGGCTTCCAAGAAATTACGAGTTTCCGAATACCAGCAAATATTTTTTCACCCAATCTCTATGATACGTGGTGGTAATAATCAGTACACAAATCCCACTTGGCTCACCAAATTTTGTTCTTCTAGGTTGAAGCGTTCGTCTACAGTAGCAGTTTTTATATTTAGGTTTCCCTCTGTTCTCTCCTATATAGATAGATGAATTTGGAACACTAAATCCAACATGGTTTGTATTAGCTCTTTGAAACTTGACAAAATAAAGGGGTTTTCAGTTTTGTCTCTATGGTTTGTTTCCTCTTCTAGTAGCTCTAGGCACAGACTGTGGAAAAGCACTTTCATTGAGAGGGGTTGCCAAGCTTCTAAGAAATAACGAGTTTCCGAAATACCAGGATATATTTTTCAACCCAATCTTGATGATACTTGGTTTTAATGATCAGGACACAAATCCCACTTAGCTCACCGAATTTTGTTCTTCTAGGTTGAAGCGTTCGTCTACAGTAGCAGTTTTTATATTTAGGTTTCCCTCTGTTCTCTCCTCTATAGATAGATGAATTTGGAACTCTAAATGCAACATGGTTTGTAGTAGCTCTTTGAAACTTGACCAAAAAAAGTAGTTCTCATTTTTGTCTCTATGGTTTGTTTCCTCTTCAAGTAGCCCTAAGCAAAGACTGTGGAAAAGCACTTTCATTGAAAGGGGTTGCCAAGCTTCTAAGAAATTACGAGTTTCCGAAATACCAGCAAACATTTTTTTACCCAATCTTGATGATACTTGGCGGTAATGATCAGGACACAAATCCCACTTGGCTCACCGAATTTTGTTCTTCTAGGATGAAGCGTTCATCTACAGTAGCAGTTTTTATATTTAGATTTCCCTCTGTTCTCTCCTATATAGATAGATGAATTTGGAACTCTAAATCCAACATGGTTTGAAGTAGCTCTTTGAAACTCGACAAAATAAAAAAAGTTCTCAGTTTTGACACTATGGTTTGTTTCCTCTTCAAGTAGCTCTAGGCACAGACTGTGGAAAAGCATTTTCATTGAGAGGGGTTGCCAAGCTACTATGAATTAACAAGTTTCCGAAATACCAGGTAATATTTTTTCACCCAATCTTGATGATATTTGGTGGTAATGATCAGGACACAAATCCCACTTGGCTCACCGAATTTTGTTCTTCTAGGTTGAAGCGTTTGTCTACAGTAGCAGTTTTTATATTTAGGTTTTCCTCTGTTCTCTCCTATATAGATAGATGAATTTGGAACTCTAAATCCAACATGGTTTGTAGTAGCTCTTAGAAATTTGAAAAAAAAAGTAGTTCTTAGTTTTGTCTCTATGGTTTGTTTCATCTTCAAGTAGCCCTAAGCAAAGACTGTGAAAAGCAATTTCATTGAAAGGGGTTGCCAGGCTTCCAAGAAATTACGAGTTTCCGAAATACCAGCAAATATATTTTCACCCAATCTTGATGATACGTGGTGGTAATGACATGTACACAATTCCCACTTGGCTCACCAATTTTTGTTCTTCAAGGTTGAAGCGTTCGTTTACAGTAGCAGTTTTTATTTTTAGATTTCCCTCTGTTCTCTCCTATATAGATAGATGAATTTGGAACTCTAAATCCAACATGGTTTGAAGTAGCTCTTTGATACTTGACAAAATAAAGGAGTTCTGAGTTTAGTCTCTATGGTTTGTTTCCTCTTCAAGTAGCCCTAGGCACAGACTGTGGAAAAGCACTTTCATTGAGAGGGGTTGCCAAGCTTCTAAGAAATAATGAGTTTCCGAAATACCAGCAAATATTTCTTCACCCAATCTTGATGATACTTGGTGGTAATAATCAGTACACAAGTCCCACTTGGCTCACCAAATTTTGTTCTTCTAGGTTGAACCCTTCGACTACAGTAGCAGTTTTTATATTTAGGTTTCCTTCTGTACTCTCCTATATAGATAGATGAATTTGGAACTCTAAATCCAACATGGTTTGAAGTAGCTCTTTGAAACTCGACAAAATAAAAAAAGTTCTCAGTTTTGACACTATGATTTGTTTCCTCTTTAAGTAGCTCTAGGCACAGACTGTGGAAAAGCATTTTCATTGAGAGGGGTTGCCAAGCTTCTAAGAAATAACAAGTTTCCGAAATACCAGGTAATATTTTTTCACCCAATCTTGATGATATTTGGTGGTAATGATCAGGACACAAATCCCACTTGGCTCACCGAATTTTGTTCTTCTAGGTTGAAGCGTTTGTCTACAGTAGCAGTTTTTATATTTAGGTTTTCCTCTGTTCTCTCCTATATAGATAGATGAATTTGGAACTCTAAATCCAACATGGTTTGTAGTAGCTCTTAGAAATTTGAAAAAAAAAGTAGTTCTTAGTTTTGTCTCTATGGTTTGTTTCATCTTCAAGTAGCCCTAAGCAAAGACTGTGAAAAGCAATTTCATTGAAAGGGGTTGCCAGGCTTCCAAGAAATTACGAGTTTCCGAAATAC
Organism: Callospermophilus lateralis; assembly: GCF_048772815.1. NCBI lineage: Eukaryota > Metazoa > Chordata > Mammalia > Rodentia > Sciuridae > Callospermophilus > Callospermophilus lateralis. The sequence continues at coordinate 276,359 of NW_027512951.1, forward strand.
CAGCAAATATATTTTCACCCAATCTTGATGATACGTGGTGGTAATGACATGTACACAATTCCCACTTGGCTCACCAATTTTTGTTCTTCAAGGTTGAAGCGTTCGTTTACAGTAGCAGTTTTTATTTTTAGGTCTCCCTCTGTTCTCTCCTATATAGATAGATGAATTTGGAACTCTAAATCCAACATGGTTTGAAGTAACTCTTTGATACTTGACAAAATAAAGGAGTTCTGAGTTTAGTCTCTATGGTTTGTTTCCTCTTCAAGTAGCCCTAGGCACAGACTGTGGAAAAGCACTTTCATTGAGAGGGGTTGCCAAGCTTCTAAGAAATAATGAGTTTCCGAAATACCAGCAAATATTTCTTCACCCAATCTTGATGATACTTGGTGGTAATAATCAGTACACAAGTCCCATTTGGCTCACCAAATTTTGTTCTTCTAGGTTGAACCGTTCGACTACAGTAGCAGTTTTTATATTTAGGTTTCCCTCTGTTCTCTCCTATATAGATAGATGAATTTGGAACTCTAAATCCAATATGGTTTGTACTAGCTCTTTGAAACTTGACAAAATAAAGGAGTTCTCCGTTTAGTCTCTACGGTTTGTTTCCTCTTCAAGTAGCTCTAGGCACAGTCTGTGGAAAAGCACTTTCATTGAGATGGGTTGCCAAGGTTCTAAGAAATAACGAGTTTTCGAAATACCAGCAAATATTTTTTTACCCTATATTGATGGTACTTGGTGGTAATGATCAGTACACAAATCCCACTTGGCTCACCAAATTTTCTTCTTCTAGGTTGAAGCGTTTGTCTACAGGAGCAGTTTTTATATTTAGGTTTCCCTCTGTTCTCTCCTATATAGATAAAAGAATTTGGAACTCTAAATCCAACATGGTTTGTATTAGCTCTTTGAAACTTGACAAAATAAAGGAGTTCTCAGTTTTGTCTCTATGGTTTGTTTCCTCTTCAAGTAGCTCTAAGCACAGACTGTGGAAAAGCACTTTCATTGAGAGGGGTTGCCTAGCTTCTAAGAAATAACGAGTTTCCGAAATACCAGGATATATTTTTAAGACCAATCTTGATGATACTTGTTGGTAATGATCAGGACACAAATCCCACTTGGCTCACCGAATTTTGTTCTTCTAGGTTGAAGCGTTCGTCTACAGTAGCAGTTTTTATATTTAGGTTTCCCTCTGTTCTCTCCTATATAGATAGATGAATTTGGAACTCTAAATCCAACATGGTTTGTATTAGCTCTTTGTAACTTGACAAAATAAAGGAGTTCTCCGTTTTGTCTCTATGGTTTGTTTCCTCTTCAAGTAGCCCTAAGCAAAGACTGTGGAAAAGCACTTTCATTGAAAGGGGTTGCCAAGCTTGCAAGAAATTACGAGTTTCCGAAATTCCAGCAAATATTATTTCAACCAATCTTGATGATACGTGGTGGTAATGACAAGTACACAAATCCCACTTTGCTCACCTATTTTTGTTCTTCTAGGTTGAAGCGTTCGTCTACAGTAGCAGTTTTTATATTTAGGTTTCACTCTGTTCTCTCCAATATAGATAGATGATTTTGGAACTCTAAATGCAACATGGTTTTTAATAGCTCTTTGATACTTGACAAAATAAAGGAGTTCTCAGTTTTGTCTCCATGGTTTGTTTCTTCTTCAAGTAGCCCTAGGCACAGACTGTGGAAAAGCACTTCATTGAGAGGGGTTGCCAAGCTTCTAAGAAATAACGAGTTTCCGAAATACCAGGATATATTTTTAAACCCAATCTTGATGATACATGGTGGTAATGATCAGGACACAAATCCCACTTGGCTCACCGAATTTTGTTTTTCTAGGTTGAAGCGTTCGTCTACAGTAGCAGTTTTTATATTTAGGTTTCCCTCTGTTCTCTCCTATATAGATAGATGAATTTGGAACTCTAAATCTAACATGGTTTGTATTAGCTCTTTGTAACTTGACAAAATAAAGGAGTTCTCCGTTTTGTCTCTATGGTTTGTTTCCTCTTCAAGTAGCCCTAAGCAAAGACTGTGGAAAAGCACTTTCATTGAAAGGGGTTGCCAAGCTTCCAAGAAATTACGAGTTTCTGAAATATCAGCAAATATTTTGTCTCCCAATCTTGATGATACTTGGTGGTAATGACAAGTACACAAATCCCACTTGGCTAACCAAATTTTGTTCTTCTAGGTTGAAGCGTTCGTTTACAGTAGCAGTTTTTATTTTTAGGTTTCATTCTGTTCTGTCCTATATAGATAGATGAATTTGGAACTCTAAATCCAACATGGTTTGTAGTAGCTCTTTGAAACTTGACAAAATAAAGGAGTTCTCAGTTTTGTCTCTATGGTTTGTTTCCTCTTCAAGTAGCCCTATGCACAGACTGTTCAAAAGCACTTTCATTGAGAGGGGTTGCCTATCTTCTAAGAAATAACGAGTTTCCGAAATACCAGCAAATATTTTTTCACCCAATCTTGATGATACTTGGCGGTAATGATCAGGACATAAATCCCACTTGGCTCACCGAATTTTGTTCTTCTAGGTTGAAGCGTTCGTCTACAGTAGCAGTTTTTATGTTTAGGTTTCCCTCTGTTCTCTCCTATATAGATAGATGAATTTGGAACTCTAAATCCAACATGGTTTGTAGTAGCTCTTTGAAACTTGACAAAATAAAAAAGTTCTCAGTTTTTTCTCTATGGTTTGTTTCCTCTTCAAGTAGCCCTAAGCAAAGACTGTGGAAAAGCACTTTCATTGAAAGGGGTTGCCAAGCTTCTAAGAAATTACGAGTTTCCGAAATACCAGCAAACATTTTTTTACCCAATCTTGATGATACTTGGCGGTAATGATCAGGACACAAATCCCACTTGGCTCACCGAATTTTGTTCTTCTAGGATGAAGCGTTCATCTACAGTAGCAGTTTTTATATTTAGATTTCCCTCTGTTCTCTCCTATATAGATAGATGAATTTGGAACTCTAAATCCAACATGGTTTGAAGTAGCTCTTTGAAACTCGACAAAATAAAAAAAGTTCTCAGTTTTGACACTATGGTTTGTTTCCTCTTCAAGTAGCTCTAGGCACAGACTGTGGAAAAGCATTTTCATTGAGAGGGGTTGCCAAGCTACTATGAATTAACAAGTTTCCGAAATACCAGGTAATATTTTTTCACCCAATCTTGATGATATTTGGTGGTAATGATCAGGACACAAATCCCACTTGGCTCACCGAATTTTGTTCTTCTAGGTTGAAGCGTTTGTCTACAGTAGCAGTTTTTATATTTAGGTTTTCCTCTGTTCTCTCCTATATAGATAGATGAATTTGGAACTCTAAATCCAACATGGTTTGTAGTAGCTCTTAGAAATTTGAAAAAAAAAGTAGTTCTTAGTTTTGTCTCTATGGTTTGTTTCATCTTCAAGTAGCCCTAAGCAAAGACTGTGAAAAGCAATTTCATTGAAAGGGGTTGCCAGGCTTCCAAGAAATTACGAGTTTCCGAAATACCAGCAAATATATTTTCACCCAATCTTGATGATACGTGGTGGTAATGACATGTACACAATTCCCACTTGGCTCACCAATTTTTGTTCTTCAAGGTTGAAGCGTTCGTTTACAGTAGCAGTTTTTATTTTTAGATTTCCCTCTGTTCTCTCCTATATAGATAGATGAATTTGGAACTCTAAATCCAACATGGTTTGAAGTAGCTCTTTGATACTTGACAAAATAAAGGAGTTCTGAGTTTAGTCTCTATGGTTTGTTTCCTCTTCAAGTAGCCCTAGGCACAGACTGTGGAAAAGCACTTTCATTGAGAGGGGTTGCCAAGCTTCTAAGAAATAATGAGTTTCCGAAATACCAGCAAATATTTCTTCACCCAATCTTGATGATACTTGGTGGTAATAATCAGTACACAAGTCCCACTTGGCTCACCAAATTTTGTTCTTCTAGGTTGAACCGTTCGACTACAGTAGCAGTTTTTATATTTAGGTTTCCTTCTGTACTCTCCTATATAGATAGATGAATTTGGAACTCTAAATCCAACATGGTTTGAAGTAGCTCTTTGAAACTCGACAAAATAAAAAAAGTTCTCAGTTTTGACACTATGATTTGTTTCCTCTTTAAGTAGCTCTAGGCACAGACTGTGGAAAAGCATTTTCATTGAGAGGGGTTGCCAAGCTTCTAAGAAATAACAAGTTTCCGAAATACCAGGTAATATTTTTTCACCCAATCTTGATGATATTTGGTGGTAATGATCAGGACACAAATCCCACTTGGCTCACCGAATTTTGTTCTTCTAGGTTGAAGCGTTTGTCTACAGTAGCAGTTTTTATATTTAGGTTTTCCTCTGTTCTCTCCTATATAGATAGATGAATTTGGAACTCTAAATCCAACATGGTTTGTAGTAGCTCTTAGAAATTTGAAAAAAAAAGTAGTTCTTAGTTTTGTCTCTATGGTTTGTTTCATCTTCAAGTAGCCCTAAGCAAAGACTGTGAAAAGCAATTTCATTGAAAGGGGTTGCCAGGCTTCCAAGAAATTACGAGTTTCCGAAATACCAGCAAATATATTTTCACCCAATCTTGATGATACGTGGTGGTAATGACATGTACACAATTCCCACTTGGCTCACCAATTTTTGTTCTTCAAGGTTGAAGCGTTCGTTTACAGTAGCAGTTTTTATTTTTAGGTCTCCCTCTGTTCTCTCCTATATAGATAGATGAATTTGGAACTCTAAATCCAACATGGTTTGAAGTAACTCTTTGATACTTGACAAAATAAAGGAGTTCTGAGTTTAGTCTCTATGGTTTGTTTCCTCTTCAAGTAGCCCTAGGCACAGACTGTGGAAAAGCACTTTCATTGAGAGGGGTTGCCAAGCTTCTAAGAAATAATGAGTTTCCGAAATACCAGCAAATATTTCTTCACCCAATCTTGATGATACTTGGTGGTAATAATCAGTACACAAGTCCCATTTGGCTCACCAAACTTTGTTCTTCTAGGTTGAACCGTTCGACTACAGTAGCAGTTTTTATATTTAGGTTTCCCTCTGTTCTCTCCTATATAGATAGATGAATTTGGAACTCTAAATCCAATATGGTTTGTACTAGCTCTTTGAAACTTGACAAAATAAAGGAGTTCTCCGTTTAGTCTCTACGGTTTGTTTCCTCTTCAAGTAGCTCTAGGCACAGTCTGTGGAAAAGCACTTTCATTGAGATGGGTTGCCAAGGTTCTAAGAAATAACGAGTTTTCGAAATACCAGCAAATATTTTTTTACCCTATATTGATGGTACTTGGTGGTAATGATCAGTACACAAATCCCACTTGGCTCACCAAATTTTCTTCTTCTAGGTTGAAGCGTTTGTCTACAGGAGCAGTTTTTATATTTAGGTTTCCCTCTGTTCTCTCCTATATAGATAAAAGAATTTGGAACTCTAAATCCAACATGGTTTGTATTAGCTCTTTGAAACTTGACAAAATAAAGGAGTTCTCAGTTTTGTCTCTATGGTTTGTTTCCTCTTCAAGTAGCTCTAAGCACAGACTGTGGAAAAGCACTTTCATTGAGAGGGGTTGCCTAGCTTCTAAGAAATAACGAGTTTCCGAAATACCAGGATATATTTTTAAGACCAATCTTGATGATACTTGTTGGTAATGATCAGGACACAAATCCCACTTGGCTCACCGAATTTTGTTCTTCTAGGTTGAAGCGTTCGTCTACAGTAGCAGTTTTTATATTTAGGTTTCCCTCTGTTCTCTCCTATATAGATAGATGAATTTGGAACTCTAAATCCAACATGGTTTGTATTAGCTCTTTGTAACTTGACAAAATAAAGGAGTTCTCCGTTTTGTCTCTATGGTTTGTTTCCTCTTCAAGTAGCCCTAAGCAAAGACTGTGGAAAAGCACTTTCATTGAAAGGGGTTGCCAAGCTTGCAAGAAATTACGAGTTTCCGAAATTCCAGCAAATATTATTTCAACCAATCTTGATGATACGTGGTGGTAATGACAAGTACACAAATCCCACTTTGCTCACCTATTTTTGTTCTTCTAGGTTGAAGCGTTCGTCTACAGTAGCAGTTTTTATATTTAGGTTTCACTCTGTTCTCTCCAATATAGATAGATGATTTTGGAACTCTAAATGCAACATGGTTTTTAATAGCTCTTTGATACTTGACAAAATAAAGGAGTTCTCAGTTTTGTCTCCATTGTTTGTTTCTTCTTCAAGTAGCCCTAGGCACAGACTGTGGAAAAGCACTTCATTGAGAGGGGTTGCCAAGCTTCTAAGAAATAACGAGTTTCCGAAATACCAGGATATATTTTTAAACCCAATCTTGATGATACATGGTGGTAATGATCAGGACACAAATCCCACTTGGCTCACCGAATTTTGTTTTTCTAGGTTGAAGCGTTCGTCTACAGTAGCAGTTTTTATATTTAGGTTTCCCTCTGTTCTCTCCTATATAGATAGATGAATTTGGAACTCTAAATCTAACATGGTTTGTATTAGCTCTTTGTAACTTGACAAAATAAAGGAGTTCTCCGTTTTGTCTCTATGGTTGGTTTCCTCTTCAAGTAGCCCTAAGCAAAGACTGTGGAAAAGCACTTTCATTGAAAGGGGTTGCCAAGCTTCCAAGAAATTACGAGTTTCTGAAATATCAGCAAATATTTTGTCTCCCAATCTTGATGATACTTGGTGGTAATGACAAGTACACAAATCCCACTTGGCTAACCAAATTTTGTTCTTCTAGGTTGAAGCGTTCGTTTACAGTAGCAGTTTTTATTTTTAGGTTTCATTCTGTTCTGTCCTATATAGATAGATGAATTTGGAACTCTAAATCCAACATGGTTTGTAGTAGCTCTTTGAAACTTGACAAAATAAAGGAGTTCTCAGTTTTGTCTCTATGGTTTGTTTCCTCTTCAAGTAGCCCTATGCACAGACTGTTCAAAAGCACTTTCATTGAGAGGGGTTGCCTATCTTCTAAGAAATAACGAGTTTCCGAAATACCAGCAAATATTTTTTCACCCAATCTTGATGATACTTGGCGGTAATGATCAGGACATAAATCCCACTTGGCTCACCGAATTTTGTTCTTCTAGGTTGAAGCGTTCGTCTACAGTAGCAGTTTTTATGTTTAGGTTTCCCTCTGTTCTCTCCTATATAGATAGATGAATTTGGAACTCTAAATCCAACATGGTTTGTAGTAGCTCTTTGAAACTTGACAAAATAAAAAAGTTCTCAGTTTTTTCTCTATGGTTTGTTTCCTCTTCAAGTTGCTCTAGGCACAGACTGTGGAAAAGAACTTTCATTGAGAGGGGTTGCCAAGGTTCTAAGAAATAACGAGTTTTCGAAATACCAGCAAATATTTTTTTACCCAATCTTGATGATACTTGGTGGTAATGATCAGTACACAAGTCCCAATAGGCTCACCAAATTTTGTTCTTCTAGGTTGAAGCGTTCGTCTACAGTAGCAGTTATTATATTTAGATTTCCCTGTGTTCTCTCCTATATAGAAAGATCAATTTATAACTCTAAATAAAACATGGTTTGAAGTAGCTCTTTAAAACTTGAGAAAATAAAAAAGTTCTCAGATTTGACTCTACGGTTTGTTTCCTCTTCAAGTAGCTCTAGGCCAGACTGTGGAAAAGCACTATCATTGAGAGGGGTTGCCAAGCTTCTAAGAAATAACAAGTTTCCGAAATACCAGGTAATATTTTTTCACCCAATCTTGATGATACTTGGTAGTAATGATCAGGACGCAACTCCCACTTGACTCACCGAATTTTGTTCTTCTAGGTTGAAGCGTTTGTCTACAGTAGCAGTTTTTATATTTAGGTTTTCCTCTGTTCTCTCCTGTATAGATAGATGAATTTGGAACTCTAAATCCAACATGGTATATAGTAGCTCTTTGAAACTTGGAAAAAAAAGTAGTTCTCAGTTTTGTCTCTATGGTTTGTTTCCTCTTCAAGTAGCCCTAAACAAAGACTGTGAAAAGCACTTTCATTGAAAGGGGTTGCCAAGCTTCTAAGAAATTACGAGTTTCCGAAATACCAGCAAATATTTTTTCACCCAATCTTGATGATACGTGGTGGTAATGACAAGTACACAAATCCCACTTGGCTCACCAATTTTTGTTCTTCAAGGTTGAAGCGTTCGTTTACAGTAGCAGTTTTTATTTTGGGTTTCCCTCTGTTATCTCGTATATAGATAGATGAATTTGGAACTTTAAATCCAACATGGTTTTTACTAGCTCTTTGATACTTGACAAAATAAAGGAGTTCTCAGTTTTGTCTCTATGGTTTGTTTCCTCTTCAAGTAGCCCTAGGCACAGACTGTGGAAAAGCACTTTCATTGAGAGGGGTTGCCAAGCTTCTAAGAAATAATGAGTTTCCGAAATACCAGCAAATATTTTTTCACCCAATCTTGATGATACTTGGTGGTAATGATCAGTACACAAATCCCACTTGGATCACCAAATTTTGTTCTTCTAGGTTGAAGCGTTCGTCTACAGTAAAAGTTTTTATATTTAGGTTTCCCTCTGTTCTCTCCTGTATAGATAGATGAATTTGGAACTCTAAATCCAACATGGTTTGTATTAGCTCTTTGAAACTTGAAAAAATAAAGAGGTTTTCAGTTTTGTTTCTATGGTTTGTTTCCTCTTCAAGTAGCTCTAGGCACAGACTGTGGAAAAGCAATTTCATTGAGAGGGGTTGCCAAGCTTCTAAGAAATAACGAGTTTCGGAAATACCAGGATATATTTTTCAACCCAATCTTGATGATACTTGGTGGTAATGATCAGGACACAAATCCCACTTAGCTCACCGAATTTTGTTCTTCTAGGTTGAAGCGTTCGTCTACAGTAAAAGTTTTTATATTTAGGTTTCCCTCTGTTCTCTCCTCTATAGATAGATGAATTTGGAACTCTAAATCCAACATGGTTTGTAGTAGCTCTTTGAAACTTGACCAAAAAAAGTAGTTCTCATTTTTGTCTCTATGGTTTGTTTCCTCTTCAAGTAGCCCTAAGCAAAGACTGTGGAAAAGCACTTTCATTGAAAGGGGTTGCCAAGCTTCTAAGAAATTACGAGTTTCCGAAATACCAGCAAATATTTTTTCACCCAATCTTGATGATACTTGGCGGTAATGATCAGGACACAAATCCCACTTGGCTCACCGAATTTTGTTCTTCTAGGATGAAGCGTTCATCTACAGTAGCAGTTATTATATTTAGATTTCCCTCTGTTCTCTCCTATATAGATAGATGAATTTGGAACTCTAAATCCAACATGGTTTGAAGTAGCTCTTTGAAACTCGACAAAATAAAAAAGTTCTCAGTTTTGACACTATGGTTTGTTTCCTCTGCAAGTAGCTCTAGGCACAGACTGTGGAAAAGCATTTTCATTGAGAGGGGTTGCCAAGCTTCTAAGAAATAACAAGTTTCCGAAATACCAGGTAATATTTTTTCACCCAATCTTGATGATACTTGGTGGTAATGATCAGGACGCAAATCCCACTTGGCTCACCAAATTTTGTTCTTCTAGGTTGAAGCGTTTGTCTACAGTAGCAGTTTTTATATTTAGGTTTTCCTCGGTTCTCTCCTATATAGATAGATGAATTTGGAACTCTAAATCCAACATGGTTTGTAGTAGCTCTTAGAAACTTGAAAAAAAAAGTAGTTCTTAGTTTTGTCCCTATGGTTTGTTTCCTCTTCAAGTAGCCCTAAGCAAAGACTGTGAAAAGCAATTTCATTGAAAGGGGTTTCCAGGCTTCCAAAAATTACGAGTTTCCGAAATACCACCAAATATATTTTCACCCAATCTTGATGATACGTGGTGGTAATGACAAGTACACAATTCCCACTTTTCTCACCAATTTTTGTTCTTCAAGTTTGAAGCGTTCGTTTACAGTAGCAGTTTTTATTTTTAGGTTTCCCTCTGTTCTCTCCTATATAGATAGATGAATTTGGAACTCTAAATCCAACATGGTTTTTAGTAGCTCTTTGATACTTGACAAAATAAAGGAGTTCTGAGTTTAGTCTCTATGGTTTGTTTCCTCTTCAAGTAGCCCTAGGCAAAGACTGTGGAAAAGCACTTTCATTGAGAGGGGTTGCCAAGCTTCTAAGAAATAATGAGTTTCCGAAATACCAGCAAATATTTCTTCACCCAATCTTGATGATATTTGGTGGTAATGATCAGTACATAAATCCCACTTGGTTCACCAAATTTTGTTTTTCTAGGTTGAAGCGTTCGTCTACAGTAGGAGTTATTATATTTACGTTTCCCTCTGTTCTCTCCTATATACATAGATGAATTTGGAACTCTAAATCCAACATGGTTAGTAGTAGCTCTTTGAAACTTGAGAAAATAAAGGAGTTCTCAGTTTAGTCTCTATGGTTTTTTTCCCCTTCAAGTAGATCTAGGCACAGACTGTGGAAAAGCACTTTCATTGAGAGGGGTTGCCAAGCTTCCAAGAAATTACGTGTTTCCGAAATACCAGCAAATACTTTTTCTACCAAACTTGATGATACGTGGTGGTAATGACAAGTACACAAATCCCACTTGGCTCACCAAATTTTGTTCTTCTAGGTTGAATCGTTCGTTTACAGTAGCAGTTTTTATTTTTAGGTTTCATTCTGTTCTGTCCTATATAGATAGATGAATTTGGAACTCTAAATCCAACATGGTTTGTAGTAGCTCTTTGAAACTTGACAAAATAAAGGAGCTCTCAGTTTTGTCTCTATGGTTTGTTTTCTTTAAGTAGCTCTAGGCACAGACTGTTCAAAGCATTTTCAATGAGAGGGGTTGCAAAGCTTCTAAGAAATAACGAGTTTCAGAAATAACAGCAAATATTTTTTCACCCAATCTTGATGATACTTCGTGGTAATGATCAGTACACAAATCCCACTTGGCTCACCGAATTTTGTTCTTAGGTTGAAGCGTTCGTCTACATTAGCAGTTTTTACATTTATGTTTCCCTCTGCTCTCTCCTATATCGATAGATGAATTTGGAACTCTAAATCCAACATGGTTTGTAGTAGGTCTTTGAAACTTGACAAAAACAAGTAGTTCTCAGTTTTGTCTCTATGGTTTGTTTCCTCTTCTAGTAGCCCTAAGCACAGAGTGTGGAAAAGTAATATCATTGAAAGGGGTTGCCAAGCTTCCAAGAAATTACGAGTTTCCGAAATACTAGCAAATATTTTTTCACCCAAACTTGATGATACGTGGTGGTAATGATAAGTGCACAAATCCCACTTGGCTCAACAAATTTGTTCTTCTAGGTTGACGCGTTCGTTTACAGTAGCAGTTTTTATTTTTAGGTTTCACTCTGTTCTCTCCTATATAGATAGATGCATTTGGAACTCTAAATTCAACATGTTTTTTAATAGCTCTTTGATACTTGACAAAATAAAGGGGTTCTCAGTTTTGTCTCTATGGTTTGTTTCCTCTTCAAGTAGCCCTAGGCACAGACTGTGGAAAAGCACTTTCATTGAGAGGGGTTGCCACGCTTCTAAAAAATAACGAGTTTCCGAAATTCCAGCATATATTTTTTCACCCAATCTTGATAATATTTGGTGGTAATGATCAGGACATAAATCCCACTGGGCTCACCGTATTTTGTTCTTCTAGGTTGAAGCGTTCGTCTACAGAAGCAGTTTTTATATTTAGGTTTCCCTCTGTTCTCTCCTATATAGATAGATGAATTTGGAACTCTAAGTCCAACATCGTTTGTAGTAGCTCTTTGAAAGTTGACAAAATATAGGAGTTCTCAGTTTAGTCTCTATGGTTTGTTTTCTTTAAGTAGCTCTAGGCACAGACTGTTCAAAGCATTTTCAATGAGAGGGGTTGCAAAGCTTCTAAGAAATAACGAGTTTCAGAAATAACAGCAAATATTTTTTCACCCAATCTTGATGATACTTCGTGGTAATGATCAGTACACAAATCCCACTTGGCTCACCGAATTTTGTTCTTAGGTTGAAGCGTTCGTCTACAGTAGCAGTTTTTACATTTATGTTTCCCTCTGCTCTCTCCTATATAGATAGATGAATTTGGAACTCTAAATCCAACATGGTTTGTATTAGCTCTTTGAAACTTGACAAAATAAAATAGTTCTCAGTTTAGTCTCTATGGTTTGTTTTCTTTAAGTAGCTCTAGGCACAGACTGTTCAAAGCATTTTCAATGAGAGGGGTTGCAAAGCTTCTAAGAAATAACGAGTTTCAGAAATAACAGCAAATATTTTTTCACCCAATCTTGATGATACTTCGTGGTAATGATCAGTACACAAATCCCACTTGGCTCACCGAATTTTGTTCTTAGGTTGAAGCGTTCGTCTACAGTAGCAGTTTTTACATTTATGTTTCCCTCTGCTCTCTCCTATATAGATAGATGAATTTGGAACTCTAAATCCAACATGGTTTGTATTAGCTCTTTGAAACTTGACAAAATAAAATAGTTCTCAGTTTAGTCTCTATGGTTTGTTTTCTTTAAGTAGCTCTAGGCACAGACTGTTCAAAGCATTTTCAATGAGAGGGGTTGCAAAGCTTCTAAGAAATAACGAGTTTCAGAAATAACAGCAAATATTTTTTCACCCAATCTTGATGATACTTCGTGGTAATGATCAGTACACAAATCCCACTTGGCTCACCGAATTTTGTTCTTAGGTTGAAGCGTTCATCTACACTACCAGTTTTTACATTTATGTTTCCCTCTGCTCTCTCCTATATAGATAGATGAATTTGGAACTCTAAATCCAACATGGTTTGTACTAGGTCTTTGAAACTTGACAAAAACAAGTAGTTCTCAGTTTTGTCTCTATGGTTTGTTTCCTCTTCTAGTAGCCCTAAGCACAGAGTGTGGAAAAGTAATATCATTGAAAGGGGTTGCCAAGCTTCCAAGAAATTACGAGTTTCCGAAATACCAGCAAATATTTTTTCACCCAATCTTGATGATACGTGGTGGTAATGATAAGTGCACAAATCCCACTTGGCTCAACAAATTTGTTCTTCTAGGTTGATGCGTTCGTTTACAGTAGCAGTTTTTATTTTTAGGTTTCACTCTGTTCTCTCCTATATAGATAGATGCATTTGGAACTCTAAATTCAACATGTTTTTTAATAGCTCTTTGATACTTGACAAAATAAAGGGGTTCTCAGTTTTGTCTCTATGGTTTGTTTCCTCTTCAAGTAGCCCTAGGCACAGACTGTGGAAAAGCACTTTCATTGAGAGGGGTTGCCACGCTTCTAAAAAATAACGAGTTTCCGAAATTCCAGCATATATTTTTTCACCCAATCTTGATGATACTTGGCCGTAATGATCAGGACACAAATCCCACTTGGCTCACTGAATATTGTTCTTCTAGGTTGAAGCGTTCGTCTACAGTAGCAGTTTTTATATTTAGGATTCCCTCTGTTCTCTCCTATATAGATAGATGAATTTGGAACGCTAAATCCAACATGGTTTGTAGTAGCTCTTTGAAACTTGATAAAATAAAGGAGTTCTCCGTTTAGTCTCTATGGTTTGTTTCCTCTTCAAGTAGCTCTAGGCACAGACGGTGGAAAATCACTTTGATGTACAGGGGTTGCCAAGCTTCTAAGAAATAACGAGTTTCCGTAATACCAGCAAATATTTTTTCACCCAAACTTGATGATACTTGGTGTTAATGATCAGGACACAAATCCTACTTGGCTCACCAAATTTTGTTCTTCTAGGTTGAAGCACTCGTCTACAGTAGCAGTTTTTATATTTAGGTTTCCCTCTGTTCTCTCCTATATAGATAGATGAATTTGGAACTCTAAATCCAACATGGTTTGAAGTAGCTCTTTGAAACTTGACAAAATAAAGGAGTTCTCAGTTTTGTCTCTATGGTTTGTTTCTTCTTCAAGTAGCTCTAGGCACAGACTGTGGAAAGGCACTTTCATTGAGAGGGGTGACAAGCTTCCAAGAAATTACGAGTTTCCGAAATACCAGCAAATATTTTTTCAACCAAACTTGATGATACATGGTGGTAATGACAAGTACAGAAATCCCACTTGGCTCACCAAATTTTGTTCTTCTAGGTTGAAGCGTTCGTTTACAGTAGCAGTTTTTATTTTTAGGTTTCACTCTGTTCTGTCCTATATAGATGGACGAATTTGGAACTCTAAATCCAACATGGTTTGTAGTAGCACTTTGTAACTTGACAAAATAAAGGAGTTCTCCGTTTTGCCTCTATGGTTTGTTTCCTGTTCAAGTAGCTCTAGGCACAGACTGTGGAAGAGCACTTTCATTGAGAGGGGTTGCCAGCTTCTAAGAAATAACGAGTTTCCGAAATACCAGCAAATATTTTTTCACCCAATCTTGATGATACTTCGTGGTAATGATCAGTACACAAATCCCACTTGGCTCACCGAATTTTGTTCTTAGGTTGAAGCGTTCGTCTACAGTAGCAGTTTTTACATTTATGTTTCCCTCTGCTCTCTCCTATATAGATAGATGAATTTGGAACTCTAAATCCAACATGGTTTGTAGTAGGTCTTTGAAACTTGACAAAAACAAGTAGTTCTCAGTTTTATCTCTATGGTTTGTTTCCTCTTCTAGTAGCCCTAAGCACAGAGTGTGGAAAAGTAATATCATTGAAAGGGGTTGCCAAGCTTCCAAGAAATTACGAGTTTCCGAAATACCAGCAAATATTTTTTCACCCAATCTTGATGATACGTGGTGGTAATGATAAGTGCACAAATCCCACTTGGCTCAACAAATTTGTTCTTCTAGGTTGACGCGTTCGTTTACAGTAGCAGTTTTTATTTTTAGGTTTCACTCTGTTCTCTCCTATATAGATAGATGCATTTGGAACTCTAAATTCAACATGTTTTTTAATAGCTCTTTGATACTTGACAAAATAAAGGGGTTCTCAGTTTTGTCTCTATGGTTTGTTTCCTCTTCAAGTAGCCCTAGGCACAGACTGTGGAAAAGCACTTTCATTGAGAGGGGTTGCCACGCTTCTAAAAAATAACGAGTTTCCGAAATTCCAGCATATACTTTTTCACCCAATCTTGATGATACTTGGCCGTAATGATCAGGACACAAATCCCACTTGGCTCACTGAATATTGTTCTTCTAGGTTGAAGCATTCGTCTACAGTAGCAGTTTTTATATTTAGGATTCCCTCTGTTCTCTCCTACATAGAGATGAATTTGGAACGCTAAATCCAACATGGTTTGTAGTAGCTCTTTGAAACTTGATAAAATAAAGGAGTTCTCCGTTTAGTCTCTATGGTTTGTTTCCTCTTCAAGTAGCTCTAGGCACAGACGGTGGAAAATCACTTTGATGTACAGGGGTTGCCAAGCTTCTAAGAAATAACGAGTTTCCGAAATACCAGCAAATATTTTTTCACCCAAACTTGATGATACTTGGTGTTAATGATCAGGACACAAACCCTACTTGGCTCACCAAATTTTGTTCTTCTAGGTTGAAGCACTCGTCTACAGTAGCAGTTTTTATATTTAGGTTTCCCTCTGTTCTCTCCTATATAGATAGATGAATTTGGAACTCTAAATCCAACATGGTTTGAAGTAGCTCTTTGAAACTTGACAAAATAAAGGAGTTCTCAGTTTTGTCTCTATGGTTTGTTTCTTCTTCAAGTAGCTCTAGGCACAGACTGTGGAAAGGCACTTTCATTGAGAGGGGTGACAAGCTTCCAAGAAATTACGAGTTTCCGAAATACCAGCAAATATTTTTTCAACCAAACTTGATGATACATGGTGGTAATGACAAGTACAGAAATCCCACTTGGCTCACCAAATTTTGTTCTTCTAGGTTGACGCGTTCGTTTACAGTAGCAGTTTTTATTTTTAGGTTTCACTCTGTTCTGTCCTATATAGATGGACGAATTTGGAACTCTAAATCCAACATGGTTTGTAGTAGCACTTTGTAACTTGACAAAATAAAGGAGTTCTCCGTTTTGCCTCTATGGTTTTTTTCCTGTTCAAGTAGCTCTAGGCACAGACTGTGGAAGAGCACTTTCATTGAGAGGGGTTTCCAGCTTCTAAGAAATAACGAGTTTCCGAAATACCAGCAAATATTTTTTCACCCAATCTTGATGATACTTGGTTGTAATGATAAGTACACAAATCCCACATGGCTCACCGTATTTTGTTCTTCTAGGTTGAAGCGTTCATCTACAGTAGCAGTTTTTATATTTAGGTTTCCCTCTGTTCTCTCCTATATAGATAGATGATTTTGGAACTCTAAATCCAACATGGTTTGTAGTAGCTCTTTGAAACGTGACAAAATAAAGGAGTTCTCCGTTTAGTCTCTATGGTTTGTTTCCTCTTCAAGTAGCTCTAGGCACAGACTGTGGAAAAGCACTTTCATTGAGAGGGGTTGACAAGGTTCTAAGAAATAACGAGTTTTTGAAATACCAGCAAATATTTTTTTACCCAATCTTGATGATACTTGGTGGTAATGATCAGTACACAAGTCCCACTAGGCTCACCAAATTTTGTTCTTCTAGGTTGAAGCGTTTGTCTACAGTAGCAGTTTTTATATTTAGGTTTCCCTCTGTTCTCTCCTATATAGATATATGAATTTGGAACTCTAAATAAAACATGGTTTGTATTAGCTCTTTGAAACTTGACAAAATAAAAAAGTTCTGAGTTTTTTCTCTATGGTTTGTTTCCTCTTCAAGTAGCTCTAGGCACAGACTGTGGAAAATCAATTTCATTGAGAGGGGTTGCCAAGCTTCTATGAAATAAAGAGTTTCCGAAATACCAGGTTATATTTTTAAACCCAATCATGATGATACTTGTTGGTAATGATCAGGACACAAATCCCACTTGGCTCACCGAATTTTGTTCTTCTAGGTTGAAGCGTTCGTCTACAGAAGCAGTTTTTATATTTAGGTTTCCCTCTGTTCTCTCCTATATAGATAGATGAATTTGGAACTCTAAGTCCAACATGGTTTGTAGTAGCTCTTTGAAACTTGACAAAATAAAATAGTTCTCAGTTTAGTCTCTATGGTTTGTTTTCTTTAAGTAGCTCTAGGCACAGACTGTTCAAAGCATTTTCAATGAGAGGGGTTGCAAAGCTTCTAAGAAATAACGAGTTTCAGAAATAACAGCAAATATTTTTTCACCCAATCTTGATGATACTTCGTGGTAATGATCAGTACACAAATCCCACTTGGCTCACCGAATTTTGTTCTTAGGTTGAAGCGTTCATCTACACTACCAGTTTTTACATTTATGTTTCCCTCTGCTCTCTCCTATATAGATAGATGAATTTGGAACTCTAAATCCAACATGGTTTGTAGTAGGTCTTTGAAACTTGACAAAAACAAGTAGTCTCAGTTTTGTCTCTATGGTTTGTTTCCTCTTCTAGTAGCCCTAAGCACAGAGTGTGGAAAAGTAATATCATTGAAAGGGGTTGCCAAGCTTCCAAGAAATTACGAGTTTCCGAAATACCAGCAAATATTTTTTCACCCAATCTTGATGATACGTGGTGGTAATGATAAGTGCACAAATCCCACTTGGCTCAACAAATTTGTTCTTCTAGGTTGACGCGTTCGTTTACAGTAGCAGTTTTTATTTTTAGGTTTCACTCTGTTCTGTCCTATATAGATGGACGAATTTGGAACTCTAAATCCAACATGGTTTGTAGTAGCACTTTGTAACTTGACAAAATAAAGGAGTTCTCCGTTTTGCCTCTATGGTTTGTTTCCTGTTCAAGTAGCTCTAGGCACAGACTGTGGAAGAGCACTTTCATTGAGAGGGGTTGCCAGCTTCTAAGAAATAACGAGTTTCCGAAATACCAGCAAATATTTTTTCACCCAATCTTGATGATACTTGGTTGTAATGATAAGTACACAAATCCCACATGGCTCACCTTATTTTGTTCTTCTAGGTTGAAGCGTTCATCTACAGTAGCAGTTTTTATATTTAGGTTTCCCTCTGTTCTCTCCTATATAGATAGATGATTTTGGAACTCTAAATCCAACATGGTTTGTAGTAGCTCTTTGAAACGTGACAAAATAAAGGAGTTCTCCGTTTAGTCTCTATGGTTTGTTTCCTCTTCAAGTAGCTCTAGGCACAGACTGTGGAAAAGCACTTTCATTGAGAGGGGTTGACAAGGTTCTAAGAAATAACGAGTTTTCGAAATACCAGCAAATATTTTTTTACCCAATCTTGATGATACTTGGTGGTAATGATCAGTACACAAGTCCCACTAGGCTCACCAAATTTTGTTCTTCTAGGTTGAAGCGTTTGTCTACAGTAGCAGTTTTTATATTTAGGTTTCCCACTGTTCTCTCCTATATAGATATATGAATTTGGAACTCTAAATAAAACATGGTTTGTATTAGCTCTTTGAAACTTGACAAAATAAAAAAGTTCTGAGTTTTTTCTCTATGGTTTGTTTCCTCTTCAAGTAGCTCTAGGCACAGACTGTGGAAAATCAATTTCATTGAGAGGGGTTGCCAAGCTTCTATGAAATAACGAGTTTCCGAAATACCAGGTTATATTTTTAAACCCAATCATGATGATACTTGTTGGTAATGATCAGGACACAAATCCCACTTGGCTCACCGAATTTTGTTCTTCTAGGTTGAAAGGTTCGTCTACAGTAGCAGTTTTTAGATTTAGGTTTCCCTCTGTTCTCTAATATATAGATAGATGAATTTGGAACTCTAAATCCAACATGGTTTGTAGTAGCTCTTTGAAACTTGACAAAATAAAGGAGTTCTCAGTTTAATCTCTATGGTTTGTTTCCTCTTCAATTAGCCCTAGGCACTGACTGTGGAAAAGCACTTTCATTGAGATGGGTTGCCAAGGTGCTAAGAATTAACGAGTTTCCGAAATACCTGCAAATATTTTTTCACCCAATCTTGATGATACTTGGTGGTAATGATCAGTACATAAATTCCACTGGGCTCACCGAATTTTGTTCTTCTAGGTTGAAGCGTTCGTCTACAGAAGCAGTTTTTATATTTAGGTTTCCCTCTGTTCTCTCCTATATAGATAGATGAATTTGGAACTCTAAGTCCAACATGGTTTGTAGTAGCTCTTTGAAACTTGACAAAATAAAATAGTTCTCAGTTTAGTCTCTATGGTTTGTTTTCTTTAAGTAGCTCTAGGCACAGACTGTTCAAAGCATTTTCAATGAGAGGGGTTGCAAAGCTTCTAAGAAATAACGAGTTTCAGAAATAACAGCAAATATTTTTTCACCCAATCTTGATGATACTTCGTGGTAATGATCAGTACACAAATCCCACTTGGCTCACCGAATTTTGTTCTTAGGTTGAAGCGTTCGTCTACAGTAGCAGTTTTTACATTTATGTTTCCCTCTGCTCTCTCCTATATAGATAGATGAATTTGGAACTCTAAATCCAACATGGTTTGTAGTAGGTCTTTGAAACTTGACAAAAACAAGTAGTTCTCAGTTTTGTCTCTATGGTTTGTTTCCTCTTCTAGTAGCCCTAAGCACAGAGTGTGGAAAAGTAATATCATTGAAAGGGGTTGCCAAGCTTCCAAGAAATTACGAGTTTCCGAAATACCAGCAAATATTTTTTCACCCAATCTTGATGATACGTGGTGGTAATGATAAGTGCACAAATCCCACTTGGCTCAACAAATTTGTTCTTCTAGGTAGACGCGTTCATTTACAGTAGCAGTTTTTATTTTTAGGTTTCACTCTGTTCTCTCCTATATAGATAGATGCATTTGGAACTCTAAATTCAACATGTTTTTTAATAGCTCTTTGATACTTGACAAAATAAAGGGGTTCTCAGTTTTGTCTCTATGGTTTGTTTCCTCTTCAAGTAGCCCTAGGCACAGACTGTGGAAAAGCACTTTCATTGAGAGGGGTTGCCACGCTTCTAAAAAATAACAATTTTCCGAAATTCCAGCATATATTTTTTCACCCAATCTTGATGATACTTGGTGGTAATGATCAGTACAAAAATCCCACTTGGCTCACCGAATTATGTTCTTCTAGGATGAAGCATTCATCTACAGTAGCAGTTTTTATATTTAGATTTCCCTCTGTTCTCTCCTATATAGATAGATGAATTTGGAACTCAAACTCCAACATGGTTTGTAGTAGCTCTTTGAAACTTGACAAAAAAAGTAGGTCTCAGTTTTGTCTCTATGGCTTGTTTCCTCTTCAAGTATCCCTAGGCACAGACTGTGGAAAAGCACTTTCATTGAGAGGGGTTGCCACGCTTCTAAGAAATAACGAGTTTCTGATATACCAGCAAATATTTTTTCACCCAATCTTGATGATATTGGTGTTGATGATCAGTACTCAAATCCCACTTGGCTCACCAAATTTTGTTCTTCTAGGTTGAAGCGATCGTCTACAGTAGCAGTTTTTATATTTAGGTTTCCCTCTGTTCTCTCCTATATGGATAGATGAATTTGGTACTCTAAATCCATCATGGTTTGTAGTAGCTCTTTGAAACTTGACAAAATAAAGGAGTTCTCAGTTTTGTCTCTATGGTTTGTCTACTCTTCAAGTAGCCCTAGGCACAGACTGTGGAAAAGCACTTTCATTGAAAGGGGTTGCCAAGCTTCCAAGAAATAACTAGTTTCCGAAATACCGGCAGATATTTTTTCACCCAATCTTGATGATACTTCGTGGTAATGATCGGGACACAAATCCCACTTGGCTCACGAAATTTTGTTCTTCTATGTTGAAGCGTTCGTCTACAGTAGCAATTTTATATTTAGGTTTCCCTCTGTTCTCTCCTATATACATAGATGAATAGGGAACTCTAAATCCAACATGGTATGTAGTAGCTCTTTGAAACTTGACAAAAAAAGTAGTTCTCAGTTTTGTCTCTATGTTTTGTTTCCTCTTCAAGTAGCCCTAGGCACAGACTGTGGAAAAGCACTTTCATTGTGAGGGGCTGCCAAGCTGCTAACAAATAACGAGTTTCTGAAATACCAGCAAATATTTTTTCACTCAATCTTGATGATACTTGGTAATAATGATCAACACAAATCCCACTTTGCTCACCAAATTTTCTTCTTCTATGTTGAAGCATTCCTCTACAGAAGCAGTTTTATATTTAGGTTTCCCTCTGTTCTCTCCTATATACATAGAAGAATAGGGAAATCTAAATCCAACACGGTATGTAGTAGCTCTTTGAAACTTGACAAAATAAAGGGGTTTTCAGTTTTGTCTCTATGGTTTGTTACCTCTTCAAGTAGCTCTAGGCACAGAATGTGGAAAAGCATTTTCATTGAGAGAGTTTGCCAAGCTTCTAAGATATTACGAGTTTCCAAAATACCAGGATATATTTTTAAACCCAAACTTGATGATACTTGTTGGTAATGATCAGGACACAATCCCAATTGGCTCACCGAATTTTGTTCTTCTAGTTTCAAGCGTTCGTCTACAGTAGCAGTTTTTATATTTAGGTTTCCCTCTGTTCTCTCCTATATAGATAGATGAATTTGGAACAATAAATCCAACATGGTTTGTATTAGCTCTTTGTAACTTGACAAAATAAAGGGGTTCTCAGTTTTGTCTCTATGGTTTGTTTCCTCTTCAAATAGCCTTAGGCACAGACTGTGGAAAAGCACTTTCATTGAGAGGGGTTGCTAAGCTTCTAAGAAATAACGAGTTTCCGAAATACCAGCAAATATTTTTTCACCCAATCTTGATGACACTTGGTGGTAATGATCAGTACATAAATCCCACTTGGCTCACCAAATTTTGTTTTTCTAGGTTGAAGCGTTCGTCTACAGTAGCAGTTTTTATATATAGGTTTCCCTCTGTTCTCTACTATATAAATGGATTAATTTGGAACTCTAAATCCAACATGGTTTGTAGTCGCACTTTGAAACTTGACAAAATAAAGGAGTTCTCAGTTTAGTCTCTATGGTTTGTTTCCCCTTCAAGTAGCTCTAGGCACAGACTGTGGAAAAGCACTTTCATTGAAAGGGGTTGCCAAGCTTCCAAGTAATAACTAGTTTCCGAAATACCGGCAAATATTTTTTCACCCAATCTTTATGATACTTGGTGGTAATGATCGGGACACAAATCCCACTTGGCTCACGAAATTTTGTTCTTCTATGTTGAAGCGTTCGTCTACAGTAGCAGTTTTATATTTAGGTTTCCCTCTGTTCTCTCCTATATACATAGATGAATAGGGAACTCTAAATCCAACATGGTATGTAGTAGCTCTTTCACACTTGACAAAAAAAAGTAGTTATCAGTTTTGTCTCTATGGTTTGTTTCCTCTTCATGTAGCCCTAGGCACAGACTGTGGAAAAGCACTTTCATTGAGAGGGGTTGCCAAGCTTCTAACAAATAACGAGTTTCTGAAACAGCAGCAAATATTTTTTCACTCAATCTTCATGATACTTGGTAATAATGATCAGTACACAAATCCCACTTTGCTCACCAAATTTTGTTCTTCTAGGTTGAAGCGTTCGTCTACAGTAGCAGTTTTTATATTTAGGTTTCCCTCTGTTCTCTCCTATATAGATAGATGAATTTGGAACTCTAAACACAACATGGTTTGTAGTAGCTCTTTGAAAGTTGACAAAATATAGGAGTTCTCAGTTTTGTCTCTATTGTTTGTTTCCTCTTCAAGTAGCTCTAGGCACAGACTGTGGAAAAGCACTTTCATTGAGAGGGGTTGCCAAGCTTCTAAGAAATTAGGAGTTTCCGAAATACCAGGATATATTTTTAAACCCAATCTTGATGATATTTGGTGGTAATGATCAGGACACAAATCCCACTTGGCTCACCGAATTTTGTTCTTCTAGGTTGAAGCGTTCGTCTACAGTAGCATTTTGTATATTTAGGTTTCCCTCTGTTCTCTCCTATATAGATAGATGAATTTGGAACTCTAAATCCAACATGGTTTGTATTGGCTCTTTGTAACTTGACAAAATAAAGGAGTTCTCAGTTTTGTCTCTATGGTTTGTTTCCTCTTCAAGTAGCCCTAAGAAAACACTGTGGAAAAGCATTTTCATTGAAAGGGGTAGCCAAGCTTCCAAGAAATTACGAGTTTCCGAAATACCATCAAATATTTTTCAACCAATCTTGATGATACGTGGTGGTAATGACAAGTACACAAATCCCACTTGGCTCACCAATTTTTGTTCTTCTAGGTTGAAGTGTTTGTCTACAGTAGCAGTTTCTATATTTTGGTATCCCTCTGTTCTCTCCTATATAGATAGATGAATTTGGAACTCTAAATCCAACATGGTTTGTATTAGCTCTTTGAAACTTGACAAAATAAAGGAGTTCTCAGTTTAGTCTCTATGGTTTGTTTCCCTTTCAAGTAGCTCTAGGCACAGACTGTGGAAAAGCACTTTCATTGAGAGGGGTTGCCAAGCTTCTAAGAAATAACGAGTTTCCGAAATACCAGCAAATATTTTTTCACCCAATCTTGATGATACGTGGTGGTAATGACAAGTACACAAATCTCTCCTGGCTAACCGAATTTTGTTCTTCTGGGTTGAAGCGTTCGTCTACAGTAGCAGTTTTTATATTTAGGTTTCCCTCTGTTCTCTCCTATATAGATAGATGAATTTGAAACTCTAAATCCAACATGGTTTGTAGTAGCTCTTTGAAACTTGACCAAAAAAAGTAGTTCTCATTTTTGTCTCTATGGTTTGTTTCCTCTTCAAGTACCCCACAGCAAAGACTGTGGAAAAGCACTTTCATTGAAAGGGGTTGCCAACCTTCCAAGAAATTACGAGTTTCCGAAATACCAGCAAATATTTTTTCACCCAATCTTGATGATACTTGCCGGTAATGATCAGGACACAAATCCTAATTGGCTCACCTATTTTTGTTGTTCTAGTTTGAAGCGTTCGTTTACAGTAGTAGTTTTTATATTTAGGTTTAACTCTATTCTCTCCAATATAGATAGATGAATTTGGAACTCTAAATCCAACATGGTTTGTATCAGCTCTTTGTAACTTGACAAAATAAAGGAGTTCTCCGTTTTGTCTCTATGGTTTGTTTCCTCTTCAAGTAGCCCTAAGCAAAGACTGTGGAAAAGCACTTTCATTGAAAGGGGTTGCCAAGCTTGCAAGAAATTACGAGTTTCCGAAATTCCAGCAAATATTATTTCAACCAATCTTGATGATACGTGGTGGTAATGACAAGTATACAAATCCCACTTTGCTCACCTATTTTTGTTGTTCTAGTTTGAAGCGTTCGTTTACAGTAGTAGTTTTTATATTTAGGTTTAACTCTATTCTCTCCAATATAGATAGATGATTTTGGAACTCTAAATGCAACAGGGTTTTTAATAGCTCTTTGATACTTGACAAAATAAAGGAGTTCTCAGTTTTGTCTCCATGGTTTGTTTCTTCTTCAAGTAGCCCTAGGCACAGACTGTGGAAAAGCACTTTCATTGAGAGGGGTTGCCAAGCTTCTAAGAAATAACGAGTTTCCGAAATACCAGGATATATTTTTAAACCCAATCTTGATGATACATGGTGGTAATGATCAGGAAACAAATCCCACTAAGCTCACCGAATTTTGTTTTTCTAGGTTGAAGCGTTCGTCTACAGTAGCAGTTTTAATATTTAGGTTTCCCTCTGTTCTCTCCTATATACATAGATGAATTTGGAACTCTAAATCCAACATGGTTTGTATTAGCTCTTTGTAACTTGACAAAATAAAGGAGTTCTCCGTTTTGCATCTATGGTTTGTTTCCTCTTCAAGTAGCCCTAAGCAAAGACTGTGGAAAAGCACTTTCATTGAAAGGGGTTGCCAAGCTTGCAAGAAATTACGAGTTCCGAAATTCCAGCAAATATTTTTTCAACCAATCTTGATGATACGTGGTGGTAATGACAAGTACACAAATCCCACTTGGCTCACCAATTTTTGTTCTTCTAGGTTGAAGCGTTCGTTTACAGAAGCAGTTTTTATTTTTAGGTTTCACTCTGTTCTCTCCTATATAGATAGATGAATTTGGAACTCTAAATGCAACATGGTTTTTAGTAGCTCCTTGATACTTGACAAAATAAAGGATTTCTCAGTTTTGTCTCTATGGTTTGTTTCCTCTTCAAGTAGCCCTAGGCACAGACTGTGGAAAAGCACTTTCATTGAGAGGGGTTGCCAAGCTTCTAAGAAATTACAAGTTTCCGAAACACCAGCAAATATTTTTTCACCCAATCTTGATGATACTTGGTGGAAATGATCAGTACTCAAATCCCACTTGGCTCACGAAATTTTGTTATTCTAGGTTGAAGCGTTCGTCTACAGTAGCAGTTTTTAGATTTAGGTTTCCCTCTGTTCTCTAATATATAGATAGATGAATTTGGAACTCTAAATCCAACATGGTTTGTAGTAGCTCTTTGAAACTTGACAAAATAAAGGAGTTCTCAGTTTAATCTCTATGGTTTGTTTCCTCTTCAATTAGCCCTAGGCACTGACTGTGGAAAAGCACTTTCATTGAGATGGGTTGCCAAGGTGCTAAGAATTAACGAGTTTCCGAAATACCTGCAAATATTTTTTCACCCAATCTTGATGATACTTGGTGGTAATGATCAGTACATAAATTCCACTGGGCTCACCGAATTTTGTTCTTCTAGGTTGAAGCGTTCGTCTACAGAAGCAGTTTTTATATTTAGGTTTCCCTCTGTTCTCTCCTATATAGATAGATGAATTTGGAACTCTAAGTCCAACATGGTTTGTAGTAGCTCTTTGAAACTTGACAAAATAAAATAGTTCTCAGTTTAGTCTCTATGGTTTGTTTTCTTTAAGTAGCTCTAGGCACAGACTGTTCAAAGCATTTTCAATGAGAGGGGTTGCAAAGCTTCTAAGAAATAACGAGTTTCAGAAATAACAGCAAATATTTTTTCACCCAATCTTGATGATACTTCGTGGTAATGATCAGTACACAAATCCCACTTGGCTCACCGAATTTTGTTCTTAGGTTGAAGCGTTCGTCTACAGTAGCAGTTTTTACATTTATGTTTCCCTCTGCTCTCTCCTATATAGATAGATGAATTTGGAACTCTAAATCCAACATGGTTTGTAGTAGGTCTTTGAAACTTGACAAAAACAAGTAGTTCTCAGTTTTGTCTCTATGGTTTGTTTCCTCTTCTAGTAGCCCTAAGCACAGAGTGTGGAAAAGTAATATCATTGAAAGGGGTTGCCAAGCTTCCAAGAAATTACGAGTTTCTGAAATACCAGCAAATATTTTTTCACCCAATCTTGATGATACGTGGTGGTAATGATAAGTGCACAAATCCCACTTGGCTCAACAAATTTGTTCTTCTAGGTAGACGCGTTCATTTACAGTAGCAGTTTTTATTTTTAGGTTTCACTCTGTTCTCTCCTATATAGATAGATGCATTTGGAACTCTAAATTCAACATGTTTTTTAATAGCTCTTTGATACTTGACAAAATAAAGGGGTTCTCAGTTTTGTCTCTATGGTTTGTTTCCTCTTCAAGTAGCCCTAGGCACAGACTGTGGAAAAGCACTTTCATTGAGAGGGGTTGCCACGCTTCTAAAAAATAACGAGTTTCCGAAATTCCAGCATATATTTTTTCACCCAATCTTGATGATACTTGGTGGTAATGATCAGTACAAAAATCCCACTTGGCTCACCGAATTATGTTCTTCTAGGATGAAGCATTCATCTACAGTAGCAGTTTTTATATTTAGATTTCCCTCTGTTCTCTCCTATATAGATAGATGAATTTGGAACTCAAACTCCAACATGGTTTGTAGTAGCTCTTTGAAACTTGACAAAAAAAGTAGGTCTCAGTTTTGTCTCTATGGCTTGTTTCCTCTTCAAGTATCCCTAGGCACAGACTGTGGAAAAGCACTTTCATTGAGAGGGGTTGCCACGCTTCTAAGAAATAACGAGTTTCTGATATACCAGCAAATATTTTTTCACCCAATCTTGATGATATTGGTGTTGATGATCAGTACTCAAATCCCACTTGGCTCACCAAATTTTGTTCTTCTAGGTTGAAGCGATCGTCTACAGTAGCAGTTTTTATATTTAGGTTTCCCTCTGTTCTCTCCTATATGGATAGATGAATTTGGTACTCTAAATCCATCATGGTTTGTAGTAGCTCTTTGAAACTTGACAAAATAAAGGAGTTCTCAGTTTTGTCTCTATGGTTTGTCTACTCTTCAAGTAGCCCTAGGCACAGACTGTGGAAAAGCACTTTCATTGAAAGGGGTTGCCAAGCTTCCAAGAAATAACTAGTTTCCGAAATACCGGCAGATATTTTTTCACCCAATCTTGATGATACTTCGTGGTAATGATCGGGACACAAATCCCACTTGGCTCACGAAATTTTGTTCTTCTATGTTGAAGCGTTCGTCTACAGTAGCAATTTTATATTTAGGTTTCCCTCTGTTCTCTCCTATATACATAGATGAATAGGGAACTCTAAATCCAACATGGTATGTAGTAGCTCTTTGAAACTTGACAAAAAAAGTAGTTCTCAGTTTTGTCTCTATGTTTTGTTTCCTCTTCAAGTAGCCCTAGGCACAGACTGTGGAAAAGCACTTTCATTGTGAGGGGCTGCCAAGCTGCTAACAAATAACGAGTTTCTGAAATACCAGCAAATATTTTTTCACTCAATCTTGATGATACTTGGTAATAATGATCAACACAAATCCCACTTTGCTCACCAAATTTTCTTCTTCTATGTTGAAGCATTCCTCTACAGAAGCAGTTTTATATTTAGGTTTCCCTCTGTTCTCTCCTATATACATAGAAGAATAGGGAAATCTAAATCCAACACGGTATGTAGTAGCTCTTTGAAACTTGACAAAATAAAGGGGTTTTCAGTTTTGTCTCTATGGTTTGTTACCTCTTCAAGTAGCTCTAGGCACAGAATGTGGAAAAGCATTTTCATTGAGAGAGTTTGCCAAGCTTCTAAGATATTACGAGTTTCCAAAATACCAGGATATATTTTTAAACCCAAACTTGATGATACTTGTTGGTAATGATCAGGACACAATCCCAATTGGCTCACCGAATTTTGTTCTTCTAGTTTCAAGCGTTCGTCTACAGTAGCAGTTTTTATATTTAGGTTTCCCTCTGTTCTCTCCTATATAGATAGATGAATTTGGAACAATAAATCCAACATGGTTTGTATTAGCTCTTTGTAACTTGACAAAATAAAGGGGTTCTCAGTTTTGTCTCTATGGTTTGTTTCCTCTTCAAATAGCCTTAGGCACAGACTGTGGAAAAGCACTTTCATTGAGAGGGGTTGCTAAGCTTCTAAGAAATAACGAGTTTCCGAAATACCAGCAAATATTTTTTCACCCAATCTTGATGACACTTGGTGGTAATGATCAGTACATAAATCCCACTTGGCTCACCAAATTTTGTTTTTCTAGGTTGAAGCGTTCGTCTACAGTAGCAGTTTTTATATATAGGTTTCCCTCTGTTCTCTACTATATAAATGGATTAATTTGGAACTCTAAATCCAACATGGTTTGTAGTCGCACTTTGAAACTTGACAAAATAAAGGAGTTCTCAGTTTAGTCTCTATGGTTTGTTTCCCCTTCAAGTAGCTCTAGGCACAGACTGTGGAAAAGCACTTTCATTGAAAGGGGTTGCCAAGCTTCCAAGTAATAACTAGTTTCCGAAATACCGGCAAATATTTTTTCACCCAATCTTTATGATACTTGGTGGTAATGATCGGGACACAAATCCCACTTGGCTCACGAAATTTTGTTCTTCTATGTTGAAGCGTTCGTCTACAGTAGCAGTTTTATATTTAGGTTTCCCTCTGTTCTCTTCTATATACATAGATGAATAGGGAACTCTAAATCCAACATGGTATGTAGTAGCTCTTTCACACTTGACAAAAAAAAGTAGTTATCAGTTTTGAGTCTATGGTTTGTTTCCTCTTCATGTAGCCCTAGGCACAGACTGTGGAAAAGCACTTTCATTGAGAGGGGTTGCCAAGCTTCTAACAAATAACGAGTTTCTGAAACAGCAGCAAATATTTTTTCACTCAATCTTCATGATACTTGGTAATAATGATCAGTACACAAATCCCACTTTGCTCACCAAATTTTGTTCTTCTAGGTTGAAGCGTTCGTCTACAGTAGCAGTTTTTATATTTAGGTTTCCCTCTGTTCTCTCCTATATAGATAGATGAATTTGGAACTCTAAACACAACATGGTTTGTAGTAGCTCTTTGAAAGTTGACAAAATATAGGAGTTCTCAGTTTTGTCTCTATTGTTTGTTTCCTCTTCAAGTAGCTCTAGGCACAGACTGTGGAAAAGCACTTTCATTGAGAGGGGTTGCCAAGCTTCTAAGAAATTAGGAGTTTCCGAAATACCAGGATATATTTTTAAACCCAATCTTGATGATACTTGGTGGTAATGATCAGGACACAAATCCCACTTGGCTCACCGAATTTTGTTCTTCTAGGTTGAAGCGTTCGTCTACAGTAGCATTTTGTATATTTAGGTTTCCCTCTGTTCTCTCCTATATAGATAGATGAATTTGGAACTCTAAATCCAACATGGTTTGTATTGGCTCTTTGTAACTTGACAAAATAAAGGAGTTCTCAGTTTTGTCTCTATGGTTTGTTTCCTCTTCAAGTAGCCCTAAGAAAACACTGTGGAAAAGCATTTTCATTGAAAGGGGTAGCCAAGCTTCCAAGAAATTACGAGTTTCCGAAATACCATCAAATATTTTTCAACCAATCTTGATGATACGTGGTGGTAATGACAAGTACACAAATCCCACTTGGCTCACCAATTTTTGTTCTTCTAGGTTGAAGTGTTTGTCTACAGTAGCAGTTTCTATATTTTGGTATCCCTCTGTTCTCTCCTATATAGATAGATGAATTTGGAACTCTAAATCCAACATGGTTTGTATTAGCTCTTTGAAACTTGACAAAATAAAGGAGTTCTCAGTTTAGTCTCTATGGTTTGTTTCCCTTTCAAGTAGCTCTAGGCACAGACTGTGGAAAAGCACTTTCATTGAGAGGGGTTGCCAAGCTTCTAAGAAATAACGAGTTTCCGAAATACCAGCAAATATTTTTTCACCCAATCTTGATGATACGTGGTGGTAATGACAAGTACACAAATCTCTCCTGGCTAACCGAATTTTGTTCTTCTGGGTTGAAGCGTTCGTCTACAGTAGCAGTTTTTATATTTAGGTTTCCCTCTGTTCTCTCCTATATAGATAGATGAATTTGAAACTCGAAATCCAACATGGTTTGTAGTAGCTCTTTGAAACTTGACCAAAAAAAGTAGTTCTCATTTTTGTCTCTATGGTTTGTTTCCTCTTCAAGTACCCCACAGCAAAGACTGTGGAAAAGCACTTTCATTGAAAGGGGTTGCCAACCTTCCAAGAAATTACGAGTTTCCGAAATACCAGCAAATATTTTTTCACCCAATCTTGATGATACTTGCCGGTAATGATCAGGACACAAATCCTAATTGGCTCACCTATTTTTGTTGTTCTAGTTTGAAGCGTTCGTTTACAGTAGTAGTTTTTATATTTAGGTTTAACTCTATTCTCTCCAATATAGATAGATGAATTTGGAACTCTAAATCCAACATGGTTTGTATCAGCTCTTTGTAACTTGACAAAATAAAGGAGTTCTCCGTTTTGTCTCTATGGTTTGTTTCCTCTTCAAGTAGCCCTAAGCAAAGACTGTGGAAAAGCACTTTCATTGAAAGGGGTTGCCAAGCTTGCAAGAAATTACGAGTTTCCAAAATTCCAGCAAATATTATTTCAACCAATCTTGATGATACGTGGTGGTAATGACAAGTATACAAATCCCACTTTGCTCACCTATTTTTGTTGTTCTAGTTTGATACGTTCGTTTACAGTAGTAGTTTTTATATTTAGGTTTAACTCTATTCTCTCCAATATAGATAGATGATTTTGGAACTCTAAATGCAACAGGGTTTTTAATAGCTCTTTGATACTTGACAAAATAAAGGAGTTCTCAGTTTTGTCTCCATGGTTTGTTTCTTCTTCAAGTAGCCCTAGGCACAGACTGTGGAAAAGCACTTTCATTGAGAGGGGTTGCCAAGCTTCTAAGAAATAACGAGTTTCCGAAATACCAGGATATATTTTTAAACCCAATCTTGATGATACATGGTGGTAATGATCAGGAAACAAATCCCACTAAGCTCACCGAATTTTGTTTTTCTAGGTTGAAGCGTTCGTCTACAGTAGCAGTTTTAATATTTAGGTTTCCCTCTGTTCTCTCCTATATACATAGATGAATTTGGAACTCTAAATCCAACATGGTTTGTATTAGCTCTTTGTAACTTGACAAAATAAAGGAGTTCTCCGTTTTGCATCTATGGTTTGTTTCCTCTTCAAGTAGCCCTAAGCAAAGACTGTGGAAAAGCACTTTCATTGAAAGGGGTTGCCAAGCTTGCAAGAAATTACGAGTTCCGAAATTCCAGCAAATATTTTTTCAACCAATCTTGATGATACGTGGTGGTAATGACAAGTACACAAATCCCACTTGGCTCACCAATTTTTGTTCTTCTAGGTTGAAGCGTTCGTTTACAGAAGCAGTTTTTATTTTTAGGTTTCACTCTGTTCTCTCCTATATAGATAGATGAATTTGGAACTCTAAATGCAACATGGTTTTTAGTAGCTCCTTGATACTTGACAAAATAAAGGATTTCTCAGTTTTGTCTCTATGGTTTGTTTCCTCTTCAAGTAGCCCTAGGCACAGACTGTGGAAAAGCACTTTCATTGAGAGGGGTTGCCAAGCTTCTAAGAAATAACGAGTTTCCGAAATATCAGCAAATATTTTGTCACCCAATCTTGATGATACTTGGTGGTAATGATCAGTACATATTTCCCACTTGGTTCACCAAATTTTGTTTTTCTAGGTTGAAGCGTTCCTCTACAGTAGCAGTTTTTATATTTACGTTTCCCTCTGTTCTCTCCTATATACATAGATGAATTTGGAACTCTAAATCCAACATGGTTAGTAGTAGGTCTTTGAAACTTGACAAAATAAAAGAGTTCTCAGTTTAGTCTCTATGGTTTGTTTCCCCTTCAAGTAGATCTAGGCACAGACTGTGGAAAAGCACTTTCATTGAGAGGGGTTGCCAAGCTTCTAAGAAATAATGAGTTTCCGAAATACCAGCAAATATTTCTTCACCCAATCTTGATGATACTTGGTGGTAATAATCAGTACACAAGTCCCACTTGGCTCACCAAATTTTGTTCTTCTAGGTTGAACCGTTCGTCTACAGTAGCAGTTTTTATATTTAGGTTTCCCTCTGTTCTCTCCTATACAGATAGAAGAATTTGGAACTCTAAATCCAATATGGTTTGTACTAGCTCTTTGAAACTTGACAAAAAAAGGAGTTCTCCATTTAGTCTCTACGGTTTGTTTCCTCTTCAAGTAGCTCTAGGCACAGTCTGTGGAAAAGCACTTTCATTGAGAGGGGTTTCCAAGCTTCTAAGAAATAACGAGTTTTCGAAATGCCAGCAAATATTTTTTTACCCGATCTTGATGATACTTGGTGGTAATGATCAGTACACAAATCCCACTTGGCTCACCAAATTTTGTTCTTCTAGGTTGAAGCGTTTGTCTACAGTAGCAGTTTTTATATTTAGGTTTTCCTCTGTTCTCTCCTATATAGATAGATGAATTTGGAACTCTAAATCCAACATGGTTTGTAGTAGCTCTTAGAAACTTGAAAAAAAAGTAGTTCTTAGTTTTGTCTCTATGGTTTGTTTCCTCTTCAAGTAGTCCTAAGCAAAGACTGTGAAAAGCAATTTCATTGAAAGGGGTTGCCAAGCTTCCAAGAAATTACGAGTTTCCGAAATACCAGCAAATATATTTTCACCCAATCTTGATGATACGTGGTGGTAATGACAAGTACACAATTCCCACTTGGCTCACCAATTTTTGTTCTTCAAGGTTGAAGCGTTCGTTTACAGTAGCAGTTTTTATTTTTAGGTTTCCCTCTGTTCTCTCCTATATAGATAGATGAATTTGGAACTCTAAATCCAACATGGTTTTTAGTAGCTCTTTGATACTTGACAAAATAAAGGAGTTCTGAGTTTAGTCTCTACGGTTTGTTTCCTCTTCAAGTAGCTCTAGGCACAGACTGTGGAAAAGCACTTTCATTGAGAGGGGTTGCCAAGGTTCTAAGAAATAACGAGTTTTCGAAATACCAGCAAATATTTTTTTACCCGATATTGATGATACTTGGTGGTAATGATCAGTACACAAATCCCACTTGGCTCACCAAATTTTGTTCTTCTAGGTTGAAGCGTTTGTCTACAGTAGCAGTTTTTATATTTAGGTTTCCCTCTGTTCTCTCCTATATAGATATAATAATTTGGAACCCTAAATCCAACATGGTTTGTATTAGCTCTTTGAAACTTGACAAAATAAAGGAGTTCTCAGTTTTGTCTCTATGGTTTGTTTCCTCTTCAAGTAGCTCTAGGCACAGACTGTGGAAAAGCACTTTCATTGAGAGGGGTTTCCAAGCTTCTAAGAAATAACGAGTTTCCGAAATACCAGGATATATTTTTAAGACCAATCTTGATGATACTTGTTGGTAATGATCAGGACACAAATCCCACTTGGCTCACCGAATTTTGTTCTTCTAGGTTGAAGCGTTCGTCTACAGTAGCAGTTTTTATATTTAGGTTTCCCTCTGTTCTCTCCTATATAGATAGATGAATTTGGAACTCTAAATCCAACATGGTTTGTATCAGCTCTTTGTAACTTGACAAAATAAAGGAGTTCTCCGTTTTGTCTCTATGGTTTGTTTCCTCTTCAAGTAGCCCTAAGCAAAGACTGTGGAAAAGCACTTTCATTGAAAGGGGTTGCCAAGCTTGCAAGAAATTACGAGTTTCCGAAATTCCAGCAAATATTATTTCAACCAATCTTGATGATACGTGGTGGTAATGACAAGTATACAAATCCCACTTTGCTCACCTATTTTTGTTCTTCTAGTTTGAAGCGTTCGTTTACAGTAGTAGTTTTTATATTTAGGTTTAACTCTGTTCTCTCCAATATAGATAGATGATTTTGGAACTCTAAATGCAACATGGTTTTTAATAGCTCTTTGATACTTGACAAAATAAAGGAGTTCTCAGTTTTGTCTCCATGGTTTGTTTCTTCTTCAAGTAGCCCTAGGCACAGACTGTGGAAAAGCACTTTCATTGAGAGGGGTTGCCAAGCTTCTAAGAAATAACGAGTTTCCGAAATACCAGGATATATTTTTAAACCCAATCTTGATGATACATGGTGGTAATGATCAGGAAACAAATCCCACTTGGCTCACCGAATTTTGTTTTTCTAGGTTGAAGCGTTCGTCTACAGTAGCAGTTTTAATATTTAGGTTTCCCTCTGTTCTCTCCTATATAGATAGATGAATTTGGAACTCTAAATCCAACATGGTTTGTATTAGCTCTTTGTAACTTGACAAAATAAAGGAGTTCTCCGTTTTGCCTCTATGGTTTGTTTCCTCTTCAAGTAGCCCTAAGCAAAGACTGTGGAAAAGCACTTTCATTGAAAGGGGTTGCCAAGCTTGCAAGAAATTACGAGTTCCGAAATTCCAGCAAATATTTTTTTCAACCAATCTTGATGATACGTGGTGGTAATGACAAGTACACAAATCCCACTTGGCTCACCAATTTTTGTTCTTCTAGGTTGAAGCGTTCGTTTACAGAAGCAGTTTTTATTTTTAGGTTTCACTCTGTTCTCTCCTATATAGATAGATTAATTTGGAACTCTAAATGCAACATGGTTTTTAGTAGCTCTTTGATACTTGACAAAATAAAGGATTTCTCAGTTTTGTCTCTATGGTTTGTTTCCTCTTCAAGTAGCCCTAGGCACAGACTGTTGAAAAGCACTTTCATTGAGAGGGGTTGCCAAGCTTCTAAGAAATAACGAGTTTCCGAAATATCAGCAAATATTTTGTAACCCAATCTTGATGATACTTGGTGGTAATGATCAGTACATATTTCCCACTTGGTTCACCAAATTTTGTTTTTCTAGGTTGAAGCGTTCCTCTACAGTAGCAGTTTTTATATTTACGTTTCCCTCTGTTCTCTCCTATATACATAGATGAATTTGGAACTCTAAATCCAACATGGTTAGTAGTAGCTCTTTGAAACTTGACAAAATAAAGGAGTTCTCAGATTAGTCTCTATGGTTTGTTTCCCCTTCAAGTAGATCTAGGCACAGACTGTGGAAAAGCACTTTCATTGAGAGGGGTTGCCAAGCTTCTAAGAAATAATGAGTTTCCGAAATACCAGCAAATATTTCTTCACCCAATCTTGATGATACTTGGTGGTAATAATCAGTACACAAGTCCCACTTGGCTCACCAAATTTTGTTCTTCTAGGTTGAACCGTTCGTCTACAGTAGCAGTTTTTATATTTAGGTTTCCCTCTGTTCTCTCCTATATAGATAGAAAAATTTGGAACTCTAAATCCAATATGGTTTGTACTAGCTCTTTGAAACTTGACAAAATAAAGGAGTTCTCCATTTAGTCTCTACGGTTTGTTTCCTCTTCAAGTAGCTCTAGGTACAGTCTGTGGAAAAGCACTTTCATTGAGAGGGGTTGCCAAGGTTCTAAGAAATAACGAGTTTTCGAAATACCAGCAAATATTTTTTTACCCGATCTTGATGATACTTGGTGGTAATGATCAGTACACAAATCCCACTTGGCTCACCAAATTTTTTTCTTTAGGTTGAAGCGTTTGTCTACAGTAGCAGTTTTTATATTTAGGTTTCCCTCTGTTCTCTCCTATATAGATATAAGAATTTGTAACCCTAAATCCAACATGGTTTGTATTAGCTATTTGAAACTTGACAAAATAAAGGAGTTCACAGTTTTGTCTCTATGGTTTGTTTCCTCTTCAAGTAGCTCTAGGCACAGACTGTGGAAAAGCACTTTCATTGAGACGGGTTGCCAAGCTTCTAAGAAATAACGAGTTTCCGAAATACCAGGATATATTTTTAAGACCAATCTTGATGATACTTGTTGGTAATGATCAGGACACAAATCCCACTTGGCTCACCGAATTTTGTTCTTCTAGGTTGAAGCGTTCGTCTACAGTAGCAGTTTTTATATTTAGGTTTCCCTCTGTTCTCTCCTATATAGATAGATGAATTTGGAACTCTAAATCCAACATGGTTTGTATCAGCTCTTTGTAACTTGACAAAATAAAGGAGTTCTCCGTTTTGTCTCTATGGTTTGTTTCCTCTTCAAGTAGCCCTAAGAAAAGACTGTGGAAAAGCACTTTCATTGAAAGGGGTTGCCAAGCTTGCAAGAAATTACGATTTTCCGAAATTTCAGCAAATATTATTTCAACCAATCTTGATGATACGTGGTGGTAATGACAAGTACACAAATCCCACTTTGCTCACCTATTTTTGTTCTTCTAGTTTGAAGCGTTCGTTTACAGTAGTAGTTTTTATATTTAGGTTTCACTCTGTTCTCTCCAATATAGATAGATGATTTTGCAACTCTAAATGCAACATGGTTTTTAATAGCTTTTTGATACTTGACAAAATAGAGGAGTTCTCAGTTTTGTCTCCATGGTTTGTTTCTTCTTCAAGTAGCCCTAGGCACAGACTGTGGAAAAGCACTTTCATTGAGAGGGGTTGCCAAGGTCCTAAGAAATAACGAGTTTCCGAAATATCAGCAAATATTTTGTCACCCAATCTTGATGATACTCGGTGGTAATGATGAGTACATAAATCCCACTTGGTTCACCAAATTTTGTTTTTCTAGGTTGAAGCGTTCGTCTACAGTAGCAGTTTTTATATTTACGTTTCCCTCTGTCTCTCCTATATACATAGATGAATTTGAAACTCTAAATCCAACATGGTTAGTAGTAGCTCTTTGAAACTTGACAAAATAAAGGAGTTCTCAGTTTAGTTTCTATGGTTTGTTTCCCCTTCAAGTAGATCTAGGCACAGACTGTGGAAAAGCACTTTCATTGAGAGGGGTTGCCAAGCTTGCAAGAAATTACGAGTTTCCGAAATACCAGGATATATTTTTCAACCCAATCTTGAAGATACTTGGTGGTAATGATCCGGACACAAATCCCACTTAGCTCACCGAATTTTGTTCTTCTAGGTTGAAGCGTTCGTCTACAGTAGCAGTTTTTATATTTAGGTTTCCTTCTGTTCTCTCTTCTATAGATAGATGAATTTGGAACTCTAAATCCAACATGGTTTGTAGTAGCTCTTTGAAACTTGAACAAAAAAAGTAGTTCTCATTTTTGTCTCTATGGTTTGTTTTCTCTTCAAGTAGCCCTAAGCAAAGACTGTGGAAAAGCACTTTCATTGAGAGAGGTGGCCAAGCTTCTAAGAAATTACGAGTTTCCGAAATACCAGCAAATATTTTTTTCACCCAATCTTGATGATACTTGGCGGTAATGATCAGGACACAAATCCCACTTGGCTCACCGAATTTTGTTCTTCTAGGATGAAGCGTTCATCTACAGTAGCAGTTATTATATTAAGATTTCCCTCTGTTCTCTCCTATATAGATAGATGAATTTGGAACTCTAAATCCAACATGGTTTGAAGTAGCTCTTTGAAACTCGACAAAATAAAAAAAGTTCTCAGTTTTGACACTATGGTTTGTTTCCTCTTCAAGTAGCTCTAGGCACAGACTGTGGAAAAGCACTTTCATTGAGAGGGGTTGCCAAGCTTCTAAGAAATAACAAGTTTCCGAAATACCAGGTAATATTTTTTCACCCAATCTTGATGATACTTGGTGGTAATGATCAGGACACAAATCCCACTTGGCTCACCGAATTTTGTTCTTCTAGGTTGAAGCGTTTGTCTACAGTAGCAGTTTTTATATTTAGGTTTTCCTCTGTTCTCTCCTATATAGATAGATGAATTTGGATCTCTAAATCCAACATGGTTTGTAGTAGCTCTTAGAAACTTGAAAAAAAAAGTAGTTCTTAGTTTTGTCTCTATGGTTTGTTTCCTCTTCAAGTAGCCCTAAGCAAAGACTGTGAAAAGCAATTTCATTGAAAGGGTTGCCAAGCTTCCAAGAAATTACGAGTTTCCGAAATACCAGCAAATATATTTTCACCCAATCTTGATGATACGTGGTGGTAATGACAAG